>NC_057801.1:68153494-68155892 GCF_018294505.1 Triticum aestivum
AAAAAAAAAATTCTCTATTTTCCTGCAACAAGACCCTTGATGCAAAACGTCTTTTCTTATTTTTTCTGTAACAAGACTCTTGTTGCAAAACTTTTATTGCAATAGGATTCAACATCTCTAACTTCTTCTATGTATTACTGCAACAAGACTGTTGTTGCGAAAACTTGCAAGAACGCCGACGGCTGCAACGGAGAGAGCACCCCGTGGTCTCTGCATCACCCCATTTTTTGTTGCGGTATGCCTTTTCAAAACAGGTGCTCAGTTGCGAGAACTGCAGTACAGAGTGCTCCGCATGGTCAGATGAGATTCAACGCATGAATAGAAGAGATAAAAATATGCTGCCATTTCATTAGAGATAGGGATAGAGGAGAGAAGCTCTGCGCTGGTCCATCAAGACGTGTCAACCGTGGAACGTGGTGGATGTGAGAGGAAAGATCGATCGGTTGACCACTAGCTTTTTCCACAAACAAGGAAAATTTAATTTCAACGCGGCTATCACAGCGACAACTAACGGCTCCATGCCAGTGCTAGCTATAAGCCGAGTACTCGATAAATTACATCGGGCTTAACAGTGCACAAACTATGTGTAGTGCAAAAATTATTAGAGTAGTGAGTTGGACTTATAACTCCTTGTTGCATTTAGTTTCTTTCTCTCTATTTCTTACCCATTCTGTATCTAGGCTAGATTTCATCGCCCTTTCGATCCAAGGATTAAAGCAATCACACCTGACAACCGGCACTCCGCCCCGTGACGCCATCACAATACAACAAACCAGACAGCCGGGCGCCGGCACATGCCTCCGGGTCCCTGTGTGCATGTGCTTTTGTATTGCAATTGGCAGAGATTATATCGTGTGGCTACCCCCACCTATACATAAGAGGCCTATGATACAAGTGTCGGAAACTGCCCGGGCCCGTGGATGGTCACATCGCCGAAAACCACTCAAAGGAGAGTCCAGAGACCGCACCGGCCTACGTGGGCCCCAGATATATCTATGAAAGGGCGGTGCGGTGTCTAAATACCAGAGCACAACCTTGATGTGGCCCGTTCTTCCGAAACCAAACAACCACGCAGGAAGGTTCAGGACGTCGGGTGCTCGCCTCCCCCCCCCCCACACACACACACACACATCGAGCGGGCAGAAGAGAGTCATGTGATCGCATGCGCTCAAACCTGGTCCGACATAGGACGATACCCGCCGAACTCGCATGCGTGTGTAAGACTGGCCGCTCGTTTCCTCTAATTAGTGCGTACGCACTTTTTAGAATTTAGGTTGAAAAATGGGACATTACCCTTGGACAGCAACACACCTAGGCCTAGGCCAATCTCTAACACCCTCATGTACTGAACCGCATACATACACCCTGTAGTTACATTTGCCTGCTTGGCTGCTAACCCTGCTACAGACCAGACCACATCCCAGCTCTTTAATTAAACTCGCATCGTTTTATGCCACTGAGCAGAACGGGGCTGGCTAAAACAAAGAGGATAAAGTGTAGTGGTGTGAAGTAGAAAATGAATATGGGAGGAGTAGAAAGTTGTGGAATTGGAACAGCAGAAAGAATCTGGGAGGAGTAGAAAGTTGTGGAACTTTGGATGTAGATTGATGGACTAGCTTGGAGCAGAGGTCACAGCGTTGGCCCACGTGGAGGCAGAGGAGCACGCCGGACGCCATATGGTGCTTTGGCTTGAAGGGTGCTCTTGCGCCCGCACCTGAAGCTGCGGCTGGTGGCATTGCCCGAACAAAGCCCCCCATGCGGCCCAGCGGTCCATGAAGTACTGCTGCTCGGGCGGGATCCTGTGGGAGCGGCTGCGCCGCCGGAGGGGCTAGACCAGGAGCGGCGAGTAGTAGCGCGAGCCGGTGGCGGCGTCGAAAACGGGCAGGAAGGCATGGCGAGCGCGAGTCGCTTGGAGAAGAATGGCTTCGTGGTCGATGGCGTCCAGCCAGCGAGGATGTGGTCGACTACGCACAGGGGCAGCTCTAGCTCGCCGCCCTCGGGGAAGGACACCACAGATCGAGAAAAATCAATCCTTCCTTCTCCTCGCCGTGATTACCCATGGGAACAGGGAGAGGAACGACGAGGGGGAAGCAACGAGACGGCGGCGTGGGGAGAGGGAGCTCCGGCACGTGCGGGAGAGCTGTACGGGGAGCAGGGGAGGTCAGCTATGGCGCGGGGAGCTGAGTAGCCAGGGCGGAGGGTGTGCGAGGAGGTGCGAGGAGCTATGGCGCGGAGGGAACAGGGCCGGGTAGCCAAGGCGGAGAGGGCGTGTGGGGAGCTGAGCACGGGGTTTGTCGGGAGCGACGACGAACATGGGAGAGCAGGGGAGAGCGAGTGGTGCGGCGGTCCGGTCCGACCAGATGGATGGCTCGGGCCAAATTTGTGAGCACCCCCCCAC
>NC_057801.1:68160627-68162753 GCF_018294505.1 Triticum aestivum
CAACGGATATATTAGTATACAAATTAAGTCAGAGCATCGTATGCATCATTGATGATAACAATCACGGTCATTAGTCCACAATCTCATAATTAGCAACAAAGTAGAACAAACCAAATGATGAAACCAATTAGAGCATCCCCAGCCGGACCCCCGATTTTCTTCATCAATGTGTGAAACGTCCGTCCGGTCAAAGAAAAAAGACCCAACCAGACCCCTCACTTACTCCCTAAACGACCGGACTGACCGACACTCCTCAAACTGAGACCATATAGTACTGAATGCGACAAAGCGCTGGCTAAGCATTCCCTAGAGAATCTTGAGGAAGCAAACACCTAGTGTTCCAAACTCCTCCCTTGTCACTGAGTTTGATTAGATGCCGGTGTTCGCAGCTCAAAGATGCTTTACGCTAGGTACCTGTCGTATAGCACTAGCATATACCTATTTCCAACGGATATATTAGTATACAAATTAAGTCAGAGCATCGTATGCATCATTGATGATAACAATCACGATCATTAGTCCACAATCCCATAATTAGCAACGAAGTAGAACAAACCAAATGATGAAACCAATTAGAGCATCCCCAACCGGACACCCTATTTTCTTCATCAATGTGTGAAACGTCCGTCCGGTCAAATAAATAAGACCCAACCAGACCCCTCACTTACGCCCTAAATGACCGGACTGACCGCTACTTCTCAAACTGAGACCATATAGTACTGAATGCGACAAAACGCTGGCTAAGCATTCCCAAGAGAATCTTGAGGAAGCAAACACCTAGTGTTCCAAACTCCTCCCTTGTCACTGAGTTTGATTAGATGCCAGTGTTCGCAGCTCAAAGATGCTTTATGCTAGGTACCTGTCGTATAGCACTAGCATATAACTATTTCCAACGGATATATTAGTATACAAATTAAGTCAGAGCATCGTATACATCATTGATGATAACAATCACGGTCGTTAGTCCACAATCTCGTAATTAGCAACGAAGTAGAACAAACCAAATGATGAAACCAATTAGAGCATCCCCAACCGTACCCCCTATTTTCTTCATCAATGTGTGAAACGTCCGTCCGGTCAAAGAAAAAAGACCCAACCAGACCCGTCACTTACTCCCTAAACGACCGGACTGACCGACACTCCTCAAACTGAGACCATATAGTACTAATGCGACAAAGCGCTGGCTAACCATTCCCAAGAGAATCTTGAGGAAGCAAGCACCTAGTATTCCAAACTCCCCCCTTGTGACTGAGTTTGATTAGATGCCGGTGTCCGCAGCTCAAAGATGCTTTATGCTAGGTACCTATCGTATAGCACTAGCATATAACTATTTCCAACGGATATTAGTATACAAATTAAGTCAGAGCATCGTATACATCATTGATGATAACAATCACCGTCATTTGTCTACAATCTCGTAATTAGCAACAAAGTAGAACAAACCAAATGATGAAACCAATTAGAGCATCCAAAGCCGGACCCCCTATTTTGTTCATCAATGTGTGAAACGTCCGCCCAGTCAAAAAAAAGACCCACCCCCCCCCTTCCTCCCTAAACGATCGGACTGACCGACACTTCTCAAACTGAGACCATATAGTACTGAATGCGACAAAGCGCTGGGCTAAGCATTCCCAAGAGAATCTTCAGGAAGCAAACACCTAGTATATTCCAAACTCCCCCCTTGTGACTGAGTTTGATTAGATGCCAGTGTTTGGAACTCAAAGATGCTTTATGGGGTACCTGTCGTATAGCACTAGCATATAACTATTTCCAAAGGATATTGGTGTACAAATTAAGTCACAACATTATATACATTATTGACGATAAAAATCACCATCATTACACAACAATCGCGTAATTAGTATTGAAGAAATGCAAATCAAATGATCGAACCAATAAGAGCATCCACAGTCGGGCCACCTAATTTTTCCATAAACATGTGAAACATCTGCCCGGTCAAAAAAAAAAAGATGACCCAGCCGGACTCCCCACTTCCTCCTTAAACGACGGAACTGGCATACACTCCCCAAACCATGTCCATATAAGGGGGTAATATTAGGAGTTGCGGACACGCCCATGCGCCCTGCTCCACGTCATAGCCATCCCACATGGTCCTACCTGCAGTC
>NC_057801.1:68162763-68208857 GCF_018294505.1 Triticum aestivum
AAAGCGCTGGGCTAAGCATTCCCAAGAGAATCTTCAGGAAGCAAACACCTAGTATATTCCAAACTCCCCCCTTGTGACTGAGTTTGATTAGATGCCAGTGTTTGGAACTCAAAGATGCTTTATGGGGTACCTGTCGTATAGCACTAGCATATAACTATTTCCAAGGGATATTGGTGTACAAATTAAGTCACAACATTATATACATTATTGACGATAAAAATCACCATCATTACACAACAATCGCGTAATTAGTATTGAAGAAATGCAAATCAAATGATCGAACCAATAAGAGCATCCACAGTCGGGCCACCTAATTTTTCCATAAACATGTGAAACATCTGCCCGGTCAAAAAAAAAAAGATGACCCAGCCGGACTCCCCACTTCCTCCTTAAACGACGGAACTGGCATACACTCCCCAAACCATGTCCATATAAGGGGGTAATATTAGGAGTTGCGGACACGCCCATGCGCCCTGCTCCACGTCATAGCCATCCCACATGGTCCTACCTGCAGTCACACAATAATCCTTCCTCTATCATCTCGGTATCGCGTGGAGGACGCAACGACGTGGGCTGAGGAGGCAGCGCTTCGCATTGACAGCATAGGTATCCGAGGTGGCTGACGATGGCATGAACGGAGGAGGCGGCTGGCCATGTCATGTCATCCATACTAATTAACGTAGCTAGGATCCATACTAACCTATATCATCCATACTAGTTAAGCCATACAGGGTCCAACAAAAAGTAACTTATCCAACAAAAAGTAACTTAATCATCACCCATCTTTGAAATTTTTTTCATACATACAAAAATAGTTCTAAAAGTAAATAAAAAAAGAAAATAAATGGAAGAGCTCACCTTCGGTGGGGTTGTCGCCGGCGTCGTGGTGGTGAGGCCACGGGCGGAGTCAAAGTTGTTGCGGAGGCGTTTGTGGTCATGAGCAGGGTCGCGACCACAGTTGTGCCAAATGTGCGGCCCACACAGGGCCCATAATTTTGGGGGCCCTAACACTTTTATGCCTGCCTAGTATTTCTCCAAAAAAAATCCAGATCAAGGCCTCACTGGGCTGCTGGGTGCTGGAACTGGGCCTGAGTTCAGGCCATCGAGCGCTGGTGCCTGGTGCTTGATCGAAACTACTCGATCTTAATGGGATCATCTGAAAAACAAAAATGAGATCGCTACGCCTACGCTACAGCCTAGGGATGTATGTGACAAATAAATGGCGTCCGCAATGTCGTTTAGTTAGTTTTTGCTAGCTTGATAGTTCATTTTCCTCAAGCAAACAATAAACCTTTTTGAACTATCATAACATAAGTGGACTTTAAACGGGATTAAATGGGACCCGGTTTACATCCCTGCTATAGCCTACAGCAGTCGATCGGGAATCGGGATCGTCTCGATCGCGAAACCGTAACTGCACTCTGCAGTCGTGTCGGCGACCGAGCTACGCTACTGGAAACGGGATCTGGGGATCGTCTCGTCGCCTTCACCTCATCGCATCGATCAAATCAGGCCGCTGCCGTTTTTGCCTTCTGTTCGTGGCTTCCTCTCCCAAATTTCATACTTGTCGCCTCGTTGCCTCAACGGATCGAGCCGTGACCGACTACAGCCTCCAGGTGCTTAGCGAGTCCTTCTTTTCGATCAACTTCAGTTACTACTCCTAATTCCTAATTTCGTAATTAACTTTTGCCAGAGATCGTTACTTCCTGTCTTCGTTAGAGATCACACTCACAGTGTAGCAGTTCAACCGTATAAGACTCAAAACTAGGTGAGTTAGACGGTTTGTCTAAATGACAAACATTGACGCATGATCTTCAACTGATATATGCTATTCTATAACTTCAATTGTATTTTATTCATCTTTTGTATCTTGTGTTTCAAAAATAGAGATTTGACTCATCATGGGAAAACATCAGTCTGGTTCCTCTAAGCGCAAGAGAAAAGAAAGAGAACATAATTTAATTGATGAATCTTATAAAGGTGGAATGGACAGATTTGTTACAAAAGAAGCACCGCAAGTGTCATTCGATAATCAATCTGTTGATTCTTCTACCCATGCACTTGCAGTTGTTCCTCACAATGATGTTGAAGATTTCATTTCAAAGAATACTAAAAGAATGATGTTGTCCAAATAAATAGCATCCGGGAGTTGAATAGGTATGATTTAAGAAAATATATGTCCAATTGTTATGTAAGATATTATATTACATACATTATAAGAAAATTCTGCGAGATTGAGCTCCATTTGTTACATACGTTATAATTGCTCGTTAGTTCATTTTTTAGTGAGACTGAGCTCCATTTATTAGTTTCGCACAGGGCTTTCGGATTTTGCCCGCCCAGCCCTGGTCATGCGGCATCGAAGTTAGTGAGGCCGTGCGGGTGGCATCGAGGTCATGGAGGAGGCATCTCGGTGGCGGCACGGCGACGTGGTTGGGGAGGCCAGGTGGCCAACAGCGTGCTTCCGGGCAGGCGGTGTTGGTGATGCGGAGGCAGGGCAGACGGCGGGGGAAGGCGGAGGAGCGGGAGAGAGAGAGAGGAGTCACACTGTACGTAACTAGCTGGACGAGACGGTGGACGCGGTGTGGTTAATATCCAAAAGTAAAGTGAGTGTGCCTTTTGGTGGACCATTGGCTTTAGAGGACATGAAACGTTTTCAGCTTAAAAAAAGTTATTATGTAATAAGACATTTGTTCTGCCATGAACACTTGGCTTAGACTACCCAGAGTGTGAGTAACATAGACAGTAACATCACACATATCTAGATAAAATAGATGATGTGGCAAGCAATAAATGAAGAAATGGAGGAAAGTTGTAACATAGCTAGTTAATAGTAGTATGAGTAACATCACACATATCAAGGCAAAATGAGTCTATAGCCTAATAAATGAAGTGTTGCATGTTACCACACATATGTTACTCACCACTATAAAGGTAGTAACATAGACTAGTAACATTGACTAGTAACATGTGCATGTTACTAGTCTATGTTACTACCCATTGTGGCTAGTCTTATGTAGCCCACCGTTACGGATCCATCAAGTGCGGGGAGTATGGCAACGCGACAGGGAAGTACGCTGAGCGTACCTCATAAGTTGAGTGTTTTTTTATTGATAATGCTCCATCTATGAAAAAAGCTACGTAAAGTACCGTAACCTTCCTAACCATAATCCCCCCCCCCACCCATTTTTAGGAGGGTGGGCCGCTCAATCTCTTACATCCAATCCTACTTGTCCACGTTGGCTATTACGTAAGGTACGTAACAATCTTTACGTAAGTGTAGCATTGCCCTTTAAACAATATCATGACACTTAACTACACTCAGTGTTTTTCCTGTTATTGTTGGCGAAAATACTAGACCTACGAACTGCTATGTGTTGCCTTACGTAACCTTCCTCTAATTCTCTCTCTCCCCACTGATTTTTAGGCGGGGTGGGCCTCACCCTCCCTCTTACTCTAGTCAAACTATGCCATGTCAGACGAGCCTATAAACGTACGTAAAAATTTACGTGGATGCATCTGCCGCCACCACCATGTCGGCAGCGAGGCGGGCCTTGGCCAGCCTCATCATTTCTAGCCCACGATGGGTACACCAGTCCCTATTGCACTCATATGCCTGTGCATGGAGATGGCGAGGCTAAATGACTGCGATGCTCCAGCCTCGGTTGATCCGAGCCCCAGTTGCGCCGACCCAGGAACAAAGAAGGAAAATGCAGACGGCCATAGCCTCCTCCATCCCGCATAGGACGACAAAGAATCGACGGATCCAGATTGGTTAGAGTCAGATCCACTGCCCGCCATGCCGGAGAAGGCCGGAGATCGCCGGCAGGGAGCTTGGGAGGGCGAAGCGGAGTGGAGTGGAGTAGTTAGGGTTCGGTCAGGGGAGCGGATGGGAACGAATATATGTGAGATCAGGGTGGGCCGGCATGAGCCAGATCCAATGTTGCAGACGCGCCCGGACCTTCCCATACCTGCCCTAGGTTTGCGGTGGACATAAGGAGTGCCGGTCAGCCTAGACGTTTGGGGCCGGTATTAGACATCCATTTGGGTCGAGTTTTTTGACTAGTCAGTGACCGGGCCATCCATCAGAACGTATAGAAACGTTTGGTGTGTCAAACTGTAGATGCTCTAACTCTCATGGCTGGTCATGGCTCTATTAATAATAATAATGATAATAATAATAATTAGTATTACTATTATTATTGCGGGAATGACTCTGTTAATTTTAAAGCCGAGGTCTTTGAGCCTTCTCTCTAGAGAAGAAAGGAACAGCCAGAGCATCTTCGTTGGGTGCTAGTCTTCCGATACCATTTTGTCTCGAGCTAGGACATGCAGAACAAGTCCCATCACATGCAGATGCAGATGTAGATGCAGATGCAAACGACAAAGTCTCCAGCTAGCAAACTCCAATATCACATGTTGTTTGTATCTGTTATAAAAAGGAGCGGAACTGCTCTACACACGATAAAAGCGTAGACGATATGAAGACGACTAAGTATCCAGCGGCCGTTGCTCCCCTGTACACCTGCATGGGTAGCTGGATTTCACTGTCGTCATGAATCGCCTGTATTTTATCGTCCGTATAGCACCGCTCAAAAAGGAGGGAAAGCTGTAGGCATCTTCCGTTTGGTGCTCATCACCCGATGCCATTTTGTCATGGCAGGACAACCAGGTCCTACATGTATACGTAATATAAGCAATTCAATCACGCAAGGTGGTTGAATTACTTACATCCCATCAGATGCACACGTAATATTGTTCGTGCATCCGGTCGGGGCGGGCTATATATAAGAAGGCTCGCACACAACCCGAAGAGCACAGCCAATACATCACGCTTTTCACCATGGACGACGATCTTGTATACCTGTGCTCTGCTTTGCTCTCGTGTCAGTGTTGGCTCACGGTTGTCCAGCTCCTGAAGCCGTGACGACGGCTGCCACCGGGGCCGCCGAACCTGCCGGTGATCGGGAGCGCGCACCGGCTGGTGATTTAACGCGCTGCCGCACCGCACGATGGGCGAGCTGGCCAGCGTGCATTGGCCGCTCATGTACCTCCGCGCCGGGCACGTGCTGTGGTGGTGGTTCCGTCCAAGGAGGCTGCCCGCGAGGTGCTCAAGACCCACGGCGCCATCTTGGCCACTGGGGCGAAGCTCATGGCTGGCGACATCGTGGCTCGACGGACCACCTATTCTGCCCTATCCCCGGCGACTACTTCGGAAAGCTCCGAAAGCTGTGCGTCTAGGAGATCCTGAGCAACGACCGCGTCCGCTCCTACAAGGACATCCGGGAGGACGAGGTGCGGAGCCTCGTCGACGACACCGGGGCGGCCGGGCGTTCGGCATGAAGAGCAGCAGAGCCGAAGACTTCGTGGCGGCCATCAAGCACAGGTTCGTCTACAGCACCAGCTTCTCGATCCCTGAGCTCTTCCCTGGTTTCACGGGGATTTTATCTTCCTCCCTAGCATAAGCATGAACCTCCAGAGCGTTCGTGACACCGTCAACGGCATCCTGGAGGAGATCATCGACCACACGGAGTAAATCCTCAAGACTGGCAGGTCAACCGCGTCGGAGAAGAACCCGGTGGAAGTTCTCCTCGGCCTTCACGGAAATGAAGACTTTGGCTTCCCCATCACCCGCTCCACGGTCAAAGCAGTTATCTTGGTTAGTCCTACTACTATTGCAGTACAATTTTAGTAGTAACACAAAATTTTAAAAGATTTTCAGGCCTCAACATTCATCTAATTTTTTTTTTGAAATATAAACATAGGCATCAGTTAAAATAAGATTTTCATGCCTCGACACTTGTCTATACAGAACATATATGCGGGTGGGACAGAGACATCTCCATGGTATGGGTCAGGTCAGAGCTGATGATGAAGCCAAAGGTAATGAGGAAGCTGCAAGACAAGATCAGGGCGGCGTTCCGCGAGATCGATCTCTGGACGAGCGGAAGTTGCATCAAGTACCTCGGCTTGATGATCAAGGAGACGTTCAAGCTGTACCCAGCAACTACCATCTTGATCACTCGAGGGAGCACCGAGGCCTGCGAGATCAACGGGTATGTGATGCCAACCAAGACGAGTGTGATCATAAAGTCCTGGGCCATCATGTGTGACCCCTAGTACTGGTAAGACGCCGAGGAGTTCAGGCCGGAGAGTTTCAGGCAGCTCGCTTTGACTTCCATGGCCTCTGCTTCGGGTACACGCCATTCAGCGATTGAAGGATTAACAGGTACATGCTGCCAGCCAAGACGAGGGTGATCATAAACTCCTGGGTAATCATGTTGGACACCCAGTCCAGGAACATGCCGAGGAGTTCAGAGCGGAGAGGTTCAAGGGAGCTTGCATGGACTTTCATGGTGTATTCTTCGGGTACACGCCGCAGACCAAAGGATGGCATGTACCTGAAGCAGGAGTTTATGATGGCCCAGCAGTTTATGATCACTCTCGTTTTGCCTGTCATCACGTACTCATTGATCTTGCATGCCCCCGAGCGGCTTGTACCCGAAGTAGATGCCATGACAGTCCATGCGAGCAGCCTTGAACTTCTCAGACCTTAACTCCTCGGCATTTTCCCAGTACTAGGGGTAACACCCGACAGCCCAAGATTTTATGATCACCCTCGTCTTAGCTGGCATCACGTACCCATTGAGCTCCCATGCCTCAGTACTCTCTCGAGGGACCAGGATGGGAGTTGGTGGGTATGGCCTGAATGTCTCCTTGATCACCAAGCCGAGGTAATTGATGTAACTGTCGCTCACCCGGACATCAGTCTCGGAGATGAATTCCTTGTCGCGGAATGCCGCCCTAGTCTCTCCTTGCTGCTTCCCCACCGGCATCAGGAGGAACCTCCAGAGCATTCCTGACACCATCGATGGTATCCTGGAAGAGATCATCGACCACAGAGAGCAAATCCTCAAGAGTGGCAGGTCAACCGCGTCTAAGAAGAACTTGGTGAAAGTTCTCCTCGGCCTCCATCACCCGCTCAACTGTCAAAGCAGTTATCTACTACTACTACTGCTGCTGCTATTGCTACCACTGATACTATTGCTGCAGTACAATTTTAGTAGTAATACAATATTCCATAAGATTTTTACGCCTCAGTATTCATTTAGATTATTTAAAAAAATAAATTTCATGCCTCAACACTTGTCTATACAAAACATATATGCGAGTAAATTGCAAAAAACCACCACAATTAAGGACGCTAAATCAAAAAAACCACCACCTTTCGGGTTTTTTTATCAAAAAACCGCCAAAATTGTGCTGACAGTTTTCAGGAAACACTGATTCACTAATTAGAGCAGTTTGAGTGGAAAACTGACACCTGGGGGCCGCATGTAAGTGATGATGTGGCAAGAAAGGTCAACAACATTTGCATGGACCGTTAAGTTGATATAGGCCCACTTGTCAGCAGTCTCTCTCCCTCCCTGGCATTCCGTCGAGCAGCTTGTGAGCACGCTGGAGAGTTCGCTGCCGGCAGCGTTCGGAGCTACGCTACGGGGATGAGGGCTTCCATGCTAGGCACGTCTACCCACGAGCCGACGACCAAATCGAGCACCGCGGTGACCTCGGCCTCGCCGGAGCGGGCAGCGGTGACCTCGGCCTCGCCGGAGCGGGCAGCGGTGACCTCGGCCTCGCCGGAGCGGGCAGGGGCCTGGATGTGCTGGATGCCGGCTTTGACGGATTGGGCGCGCGGCGCAGGGCAGCTCGGCCTCGCCGAAGCGGGTGCGCAGCACACGCGGACGCACCCAGCTCGGCCACGCCGGAGCGGGCAGGGCCGCCGACGCGCGGGATGTCGGCCTTGACGTTGTGGGCGCACGGCAGCTCGGCCTCGCCGGAGCGGGCGCGCGGACGCACGGCAGTCGGACACGCCGGAGCGGGCAGGGGCGCGGACGCACTGGATCTTGGTCTTGATGGAGTGGGCGCACGACAGCTCGTCCTCGCCGGAGCAGGCTGGTTCGTGGGCGCACGGGATTTCAGCCTCGCCGGAGCGGGCTAGGCCGTGGGCGCGCGGGCGCACGGCAGCTCGGCCTCGCCGGAGCGGGCGCACGGACGCACGACAGTCGGCCACGCTGGAGCGGGCAAGGGCGCAAACGCATTGGATCTTGGTCTTGACGGAGTGGGCGCACGGGATTTCTGCCTCGCCGGAGCGGGCTGGGCCGTGGGCACGCGGGCGCACGGCAACTCGACCTCGCCGGAGCGGGCTACGAGCACCGGCCTGCGTAGCTCCGCCTGTGCCCTTCCCTTGTCCGTCTACAGCAGCAACCCGCGGCCGATTAGCTTGGATTGTTTTTTGTGATTTTGACCGGTCCTTGCGTGACCAGTTAGCGCCGTTTACGGGTGTGACGGGTGCCGTCTCCACCCCAGCCATGTGGCACCTGACAGTGGCGCCCACCTGTCAGATTTTTGCATCAAACCGTTGTAAGTGTTAGAATTAATTAACCATGTGTTAATTATGTGATTAATCCATGCTTGTACTAACCGCAGGCAGTTGTAAACTGCCGCGTTGGTTCCTGCCAAACATGCACCCCCTCTGAACAGACACCTTTTTCAATGGTGTCCTTTCCCTTATATAAATAGCAGATGCCATCTAGTAAAGAAGATAGTTGATTCATTTTTCCTCTCAACAGTAAGCAACGCATTAGTGTTTTCTAAAAACTGCCAACACAATGTTGGCGGTTTTTTGAAAAAAAAAACGAAAAGTGGTGTTTTTTTGATTTAGGGTCCCCAATTGTGGTGGTTTTTCGCAATTTACTCCATATATGCGGGTGGGACAGAGACATCTCCTTGGTATGGATCACGTCAGAGCTGCCGATGAAACCAAAGGTGATGAGGAAGCTGCAAGGCAAAATCACGGCGGCGTTCCGCGGCAAGGAATTCATCACTGAGATTGATCTTCGGATGAGCAGAAGCTACATCAAGTACCCCGATTTGGTCATCAAGGAGATGTTCAAGCTGTACGCAGCAGCTACCATCTTGGTCCCTTCAGAGCAGGGCCGGTCCCGAGATTTCAAGGGCCCGAGGCGAAACTACAATCTGAGACCCTTAGTATAAATGTCTAACTATTAATCATCATTTTTAGATATAATTTTATCAAAGAAAACAATTAAGTGCATCAAAAATCCGTGTGCATATCATCCAAAATCAGATGTGTTGTCCACTACCTGATTGACATTTCAGGCCCCAAATGCATTCTTGCATTTATCGGAGTTGAAAAGCTTAAAGCAAAAACAGAATAACTTCTTGCGTGTTTTGAAAAAACTAACCATCTCCTATCACACACCTCTCCATTGCTCATTTTTCTTGAGTGTTTTAGCGTTTTTAAAAAATATCGTGAATTTTCATCAAACGGATATTTAGTGTTTTATTTTTTTCCCTTTTAGGCCCCTTTTCCACTAATATGTCCCTGTCTTTGTTATCAAGACTACCCCAATTGGTTGGATCATAAATATCAATAGTAATAACCGGTTCCTCATCAACATTAGCAGATTGTCGTATATGAGTTAAATATGGGCTCATGATCACTCACATTGTTATCATCCATGTTGATGTTAACATTTTCTTCTGTAAGAGTATGACCATCATCTTTCTGATTGACATTAGTCTGGTCATCGGCCAGAACTATCACCAACTCTTCTGGATTTCTTGAAGTGTAAATATTTCTCTTATAATATTTAAAAAGGGATCCTCTCAATGCTTCTTTCTTCTCATCTGCCTCATTCTTCCTTTTTCCTTTATCATCACTTCCGAATGGATACTTTCTACCTGAACTCGAGATGACCCTGATGAAATTGAAAGGAACAAATAGTTTTTAGAATTAACCCAAAGCTAATTAAAATATTAGATTTAAGTACGGAAGATCATCTAATATGATGACAAAATCTGCTAGGGCATAGTAATTAGTATACTATCTTCTCTCTGTAATCTAATCTGCCTATGTGTGTGCAATGATTCGAGCGTCCTATCAACAATTCCCTGTTAACCTGTTTGACCGATCGAGAATTTGCAAATCAGGATTAGAAAGAAAAAAACAGGGAGAAGAACAGGCGAGGGAAGAGGGTGCGACGAGAAGTACCTGCCACCGCAGTGAGGGATGCAGAGTTGAAGCGGAACAGGCAAAAGCTCAGGGAAGGACCGAATGATCCGAAGTTACGGGAGGAAATCGTGATTAGTTTCTTTTAGACAAAGAAAATCGTGATTATTTTTTTCAGAGAAAGGAAATCGTGATTAGTGAATCGAACGATTTGATTCCTTTCTTTTGAGGAGAGAACGATTTGATTCCTGCCCAGTCTCCACGTACTTACGTGCAAACATGGGCTAGGCCCATCGTATCTACTTTTACTTCCTAGGCATAGCACGCAAGAGGCTGAGCTGCTGGGGAGCTTATAGTCAGCGCTGCAGGCGCCCGTTAACGAGCTGGCGCCTGCAGCGTCGCTGGCATGGGCCGGCCCAACGCTCGTTTGCAGTGGGAGTTGTTCGCTTTTGAAGTAAAAAAGCAATAAAACCTGGGACGTGGAGTTTCTACACCCAGAAGCAAATGCTCCTGGTGTGAACAGTAAAATATAAAAAATTCAAAAAAATGTCAAAAAATTCTGACTTTTTTGTGGCATACTTATACAAATGTTTGTTGTGCACGTACATCGTGAAATCACATTGGTAGAAGGTGTGGTAAAATAAACAAAATCGATGCTCTGAAGATGTTACTTACAAAAGAACTTTAGAGCTCTAATTTTGTTTTTTTCGGCACGACTTCCACGAATGTGATTTCGTGATGAAAATTTTCATGCACAAGAAACACTTGTGAAAGTATGTCACAAAAAAATTCTGAATTTTCTGAATTTTTTTTCATTTTATTGTTCACACCAGGAGCATTTGCTCCTGGGTGTAGAATGGTACTTTTTCGTAAAACCTGAGGATAGCTGGGGATTCGAACTCTGGATCGCTTTGTTGCGAGTGCACCACACTAACCACCAGAACAAACTAACTTTGTTGTCTTCTATAAGAAAACAATTCTAGTTAACCTTTTCGTGAAGTAAAACATTAATATATACTCAACATAAATTATCTCAAAAAAGAAAACGTAATTTCGAAAAAAAGTTCATCAAAATTTAAGCAAAAGTTCAAAAAAATGAAAAAGGTTCATCGATTTTCAAGAAAAAGTTCATTGAATTCGAAAAAAGTTCACCAAATTCGATGAAAAGTTCATCGGATTCGAAAAAAGTTCATCGAATTCAAAAAAAAGTTCATTAGATTCAAAAAAAGTTCATCGGTTTTGAAAAAAGTTCATCAAATTCGAAAAAAGTTCATCGCATTTAGAAAAAATTCATCGAATTTGAAAAAAGTTCATGCAATATGAAAAAAGTTCATCAGATTTTAAAAAGTTCATCGAATTCAGAAAAAGTTCGCCAAATTTGAAAAAAGTTCATGTAATCTGGAAAAAGTTCATCGATTTTAAAAGAATTGTTCATCGAATTTGAAAAAAGTTCATGTAATCTGGAAAAAGTTCATCGAAATCAGAAAAAGTTCATCAAATTTGAATAAAGTTCATGTAATCTGAAAAAGTACAACGATTTAAAAAACATGACATTCTTTAAAAAAATCACGCATTAAAAAAGCAAAGAAAGAAAGAAAAAAAAGGGAAAAACGAATAAAACCGTCAAGAATTCACGAACCAGAAAAAACAAAATAAAAAGAAAGAGCGACTTAACTTAGCACACAACAAGCGCGATGTCGTAGTGGTTAGGAAATGCCGAGCTGCTGCCTGCTGAGCACTGCCGCTGACTCAAATTTTCTTTCTCGCTCGAAGACGGAAGACCTGGGAGGGGGCCCCTGACTTTTGGGTGCCGGGGCGGCCGCCCCGCTCGCCCTGCCCCAGGTCCGGCCCTGCTTCTGAGAGCACCAAGGCCTGCGAGATCAACAGGTATGTGCTGCCAACCAAGACGAGGGTGATCATAAACTCCTGGGGCATCACGTGGGACCCCTAGTACTGGGACGACGCTGAGGAGTTCAGGCCGAAGAGGTTCAAGGAGCTCGCATGGACTTTCATGGCGTCTACTTTGGGTACACGCCTTTCGGGGCCTCCAGGATCAGCAGGTATGTGATGCTAGCCAAGACGAGGGTGATCATAAATTCCTGGGTAATCATGTTCGACACCAAGTCCGAACGACGCCGAGGAGTTCACGCCCGGAGAGGTTCAAGGGAGCTCGCATGGACTTCCATGGTGTATTCTTCGGGTACACGCTGCAGAGCAAGGATGGCATGTACCTGAAGCACGAGTGTATGATGGGCTGATGGCCCAGCAGTTTATGATCACACTCGTCTTGCCTGGCATCACGTACTCATTAATCTTGCAGGCCCCAAGCAGCGTGTACCCGAAGCAGAATTGACCAAAATTGCTCCAAAATCTCAATTTCAATCTATGTATTGCCATGTACAAAGTTTCCCCAAGCAGAGCATAGGCGCCAAAGAAGAACGAGAAGAAGCCCCCAAAAAGCAAAAAGGAACACAGCAGAGCGTAGAACACCACACAGCAGCATTAAATGATCTCAGTCTGAAAAAGTGTGAGAAAGGAACTATTTACCTGATACGAAAAAAGATAATTCCCTATTGCAATAAAAGAAGTTATTGTGGCAATACAGGAGTTTATGGTAACCTCATATAATCATGTGAAAATCTCAAAGCATCTTTGCTTGATATACTCTTCAGGTGATTTGCCAAAATTAGGTGCGCCATTATGCTTGGCAAACTCAACAATCCGCTTTCTATAGTTCATTACCTGCTACGGTGTTTGGCAAACAGAAAATAATATGTAGTTGAGGGCACAAGTGTACGTCAAAGGGGATCATAAGCCAAAGTATGTTTAATAAATCACCACAGAAAAGCACTAACCTGAGTGTGCAAACAGAATTGTTGGCGATTTGAATGGGCTTCGATGAAGAACATTTCTGATCGACAATTTTAGATCACCAGGCAACCTACCCTTCTTAGGGAAAAGTGGCCACGAGAAATCACAAATTACTTATAGCTTCCTCCAGGCCCCTGACATAAATACAACACCAAAAGCAGTGATAAATGCTTCCCCCTTGAAGTAGTAAGGACAACTTACCATATCTATAAACTTTCTTCTCTTAAGCTCATCTCCAACATAAATTCTCTGAAAACAAATACACCAAAGATGGATTTTTACCTTTTTTGGAACTTTAGCACTCC
This sequence comes from Triticum aestivum, assembly GCF_018294505.1. Lineage (NCBI taxonomy): Eukaryota > Viridiplantae > Streptophyta > Magnoliopsida > Poales > Poaceae > Triticum > Triticum aestivum. The sequence continues at coordinate 68,175,973 of NC_057801.1, forward strand.
AAATCTTCAGCCAACCATTGTGTACTTCTACAGAAGAAGACGTTCCACCTTTCTTTATCCATGTTAATAATGAGATCTTCTTGCCTTTTCACCTTGAACACGGAAGGCCTTGTATGCTTGTAGCAGCTTGGCAGTGACGCAGCTCGGGTGCGGACGCGGAAGGCCTCGACGCCACATTTGGGCATCATGCACACTCATCCTCGTCGAGCCCCACCAGCGGCTCCATGGCGTAGATTGTATGATCTACTATTGTTTCTTTTCGCATGACCAATTCAGTGTACAACGCTCCTATAGATCGGGGTCTCCTTCCACGGCGAGAAGGGCTGCCTTGAGGGCCTGGACTTTGTTAGAATAGGCCAGCGACTTGGCCCTCCGCCGGCCTAGATCGGACATGATGAGGATGATGGACGCAACCCTGCTTGGTGCTACTGTAAATTTTGTTGGGAAAATGCAATGCATCCCACTTCAGATGGTTCATTTCGCTCTATAATAGATGGCCCAATATGATTGAATTGATTAATTAGCACTTAGCAGTCACTAAATCATGAAAAATAACATTGTTCTTAATCGATAAGAATAGAAGAGAATTACTAACCTTCAGACTCTCTGTGCCATAGCATCACTATATGACCTCAGAAGAAGCAGTAAATTGGACTACAGGAAGCATACCACGGCCATGAGGTGCAGCCCATACACCACCTCATAGCAAACATCGGCCACCCCGTGGATTCCTCATGAAATCAAACTATGAGCTAATTGTGAGCATCTTTTATCTTAGCCTCATCTCTGAGTATAGATATAACATGTACTACCTCAGCGTTGTCTTCCTGGTTAGGACAGATCACTGCATGAAACATCACACATGATTAATCAGTCAAAAAGGACTATTCGAAAATACACCAAAACATTGTAGGATTGACTAATAACTTTCTTTCACGGGCCGTGCATTCCATGAGATAAATCCAGATTATAGCACAAGAAACAATCACAGGTTTCCAACTTCTGAGGGCAAGATTACCAACTTTTAAGGGATGGAAACCATCAACATCCTTGTCTAGGCTAATGCCGCTAAGAATATTTTCCATATCCATATGCTGATTTACACAATATCATCATATAAAAAGAAAGCTTGATGATGCATTATACCAGCAAAACATGGACATAAAAAGAGTTGAATCTTGACCAACATATACTGAAAACAAAAACTCAAATCAAATACAACTGAAGTTGCTCGTCTATTACCATCAGAACTAAAATACTTCATATTATTCAGTTATATCAAAACAGTTCTCTAGCAAATCTCACATGAAATATTTTGCTAATTCATGAATCAATACACATGCATTAGCCATCACATTAGCAAGTAGCATAGATACACATCATTCTGTAGCTAAGAATCAATTAGAGAGAGAGAGAGAGAGAGAGAGAGAGAGTTGTTTTCAGTGCATCAAAAGAGGAACTTTTGGTGGCTGCTCTCCATCAAATACCAATGGAATCTCAATACTAATTTGAGAAGGGAGAGGAACTTACAGTGGCTGCTCTGCATCAAATGTGTCGATGCAGCACATGTTTTTCATCTTACCTAGGGACTTGTCCCATCGGCTGCCGTCCAACAGCAGCAGTAGCACTACCGGAGCAAGCTACCACCGGGCCTCCAACCCAGCCCCGCAGGATCTCGCCGCCCCTTCCTGAAGACTCCTTCCATTCCTTCTTCCTCCCGGCTTTCTCTCATCCCTCTCTGGCAGCACTCAAGAGAGCTGCTGCAGGAGACGGGCACCACCAGGAAATCCCCGCCTCTTCTCGCGCCCTCTCCTCCCTGCCTCTCCTTCCTTTCTATATCTCCCTCCCCTGTGTCTCTCTCAGGTGCAGCGCCACCATATCCATGGAGATACTCCGCCAGAGCTCCCCATCTCGGTCGGAACCGGTGAGGAACGCCGCCGCCATGAACTTGGGGTTCGAACCCCGCCGCCTGACTGTCATGTCCTTGGTCCATGACTTGTACCAGCATGTGTTCGTGTGTGGGTTCGGTGTATAGGAATGGGGCCCAGAGGGCAGTGTGTGTGAGAACGGCTTTAAAGGCCAGGACCTTGTGCTTCGAGGGGCATGTTGATGAATGTATGTTCTGAATCCCCATCTCGTGTTCTTCTGTTGCTCATCCCCTTTCTCTGATTTCTCATCCCCAATTCCCCAAATTACTCTAAAGCTACCCAGATGCCGAGCTGATTTGTGCGATCTCGATCCCTCAACGATCGGGTCGTGACAATTTGGTAATCAGAGCCAGTTGATCCACCCAAAAAAAAAAATCATTGCCCCGTGATTTGTTTGTCCGCTCGATCGGTAAAATCCATCGCGTCCGGTGCGGCTTCTTCCGAGAGGCCGCTCGAAATCCGCCGCGGGGTTCGATCCTCGGCAACAATCGTGACGGCGTCGTCCCAATCACTTGCCCAGACCACCACTTCCGCTCTGCCATGGCCGCGAACACCGGCGAACTGAAGGCGCTGCTTGAGTCCCTCCTCATCAGGTTCGATGAGACAAAAGCCACCGACGACAAGCGCCTACGAGCAGAGCTCCGCCATGATCCGTGGAAAGATTTAGATCCCACTCAGTCGGCTGTGGACGATGTCCGCAAGGCGCGTGACACCTCGATGGCCTCCGCAACCTCCCCTGCAGGCTCGCCCGCGTCGGATCTGGCACGTTCACCTGCGGCAGAGCTACCACTCCACCCTCACCAGGGGTCCACCTCATATGCGCGGCTAGCGACTGACTTGCCCCCGCTCCTTCCGACTCGTCCTGCAATCACCACTCCAGTTCCTATCTACCACCTGTTCGACCAAATGCCTGAGAGTGAGTTTCACCTGTGCATGTGCTCACTGCTCGAGCTGACGCAGATGGGAACCGTGGCTGAGTACACGGCTATGTTTTGGGAGCGTCTACACCATGTGCTGCATCTCAACCCCAGCCTAACAAGCAAGTGCTTCATTCACCAGTACATTGAGGGCTTACACAAGAATATTCAAGCAGTCGTGAAGTCGAAATCGCCGTCTAGTATCACCAGAGCATCGTGCCTTGCTCGTATAAGGGAGGAAGAGATCATGAAGGATGAGGCGATGGGTGTCGAGGAGCGTGGCGGTAGCTACGACCATGGGGTACACAGTCACATGCCTACTGAGGCCATCAACATCGTCTCCCCTGAGCTAACTACCAGAGTGATGTGCAGTGCAGACTGCGGCGTCGACGGCAACAGTTTTGCTGCTGCGACTCCGACCATGGTGCTCGACACAAACCACAACACCGACATCATCGACGAGAAGTACCTTGCTGCTCCGACACCTACGACCCATTTGACAAATGGCCTGGGCCAGGTTGTTGACATGCCAGTCTCAGCGTCCCCAACCACCACTACCCTGAGGTCTTCAGTGGGTCCAGCGGTTGAACTGACGCTCATTCGGAATTCTGCGGCACCTACAACAAACTTGTCCACATCTCTGGCTGCAGATGTGAACCATAGTGTCAGTCTCGACACCATCAGCCATTATGTAACAAAGGTTCCCCTTGCCGTGGAGGATGATCTCAGGCCTGATCGTAGGTGTGCGTACGCCTCTGCCTGGAGCTGGAATGGTGAGATCATGGTGGGCGCCATGCTTTCAATGCTGCTGTTCGGCGACCACCAAGCCAACGCCCCACCAAAACCACCATGGTCTTTCCTGGTGCAAGAACAGATCGGGGGGGATGGCGATGAGGGCGCCACCTTCTTCAATGTCAGGTGGTGCAAGAAGAGTTGGTGTGCAGTGTTACCGTGTTCACTGTCAATGAAGGTGGTCGCACCCCAACCATGGTCGCCACCTCTACAAGTGGAGCCCTGTGCCCAGGGAGTTGGCCAGCCGTCATGGCCACCACCAGAAACATGCACTGTGTTGTTGTTGTCAGGGAATGATTTTATTATGCCACTGATTGAGTTTAAGCCATGGCCGGATCCTCGACATAGTCAAGGTAGTGCAAGGGTGGTGAACAAACTGCAGCATTATGGATTTTGGATGTCTAACCTGCTTCGGGTATTACCTTGGAGGACGGTTGGGGCAAATAATCTCTTGAACAATTACACTGAAAAACAATTGATGGGGGTTGTCCTTGAGCTTCACCGAGTCGCAACTAGGTGTTATTCAAATGTTGTATACTTGGAACTGATGGTTCTGAAGCTGTATGGCATGGTAAGTGGCAGCCCGAACACAACACCAAGAACATGGGATCCTGGAATTCTAAAGGTTGTTCATATGGTTTCCTCGTTCCCTATTTGCCGGGTTATGCACATGGTCCAATTGTTCAACCATGATAGTGCAACTTTTGCATTCCTTGGATTGGAGCATTTAACCGTACTGGACAAGGGACATTCCACCTTGATTTCAACGACTGCAGCGATCGTCACTTGCTTTTCTTCTTCAACCTTCAAATACAAGTGGGAGTGTTGTGTCAGACGACAGTGGGACCCTGGTATTTTCCTGAACAGTGTTAGAATTGTGGCCTACAGTATTAGCACACTAGCTAAGAAATATTGCAAAAAACTACTCTGCTTCCTGCACACAACGTTCCCAGCTCATGCTTTTGCCAAGCTACTTAATTTTTGGTCTAGGGTGCTGTTGTTTATTTTGCTTGTGCCAAACCTTTATCCAGGGCAGCAATGTGAGCATGTTCTTGGTACCCCTGATGACCGAGTGTTTATTCAAGGCAAAGTATTTGGACTACTGCAGTTCTTAAAAACACCACCGGCTATATCAATGGTGTACTGGTGGCAGGCAGTTCACGGGATGCTTTCATTACAAGGATACAATGCTCTATATCCCTTGCTTATTTTGACTGCCCATATTCAACTTAATCTGCAGCCCAGTTTGCTTACAGGAAGCACAATGACTCTCCATGGGTTTTCTCATTCCTATAAATACAATCAATCTTCATTTACTATTCAACGAAGCTGTCTTATAGTCCTCTTAGCACCTGAGTTACAAAAAGGGTATACAGGTTCAGAGGTTCACTTGTACCATCAGACCAAGCAAGGGATTTGTTTGGCCTGCTTGCCACCAGGTAATTCTCCTCTACGGCGGACAGCTTGCTGTTGGATAACTGAATTACGCATTGCTTCAGTGTATGCTTGTGGGAAAGATATGCTACAATTATTATTGGAACTTAATACCAGTGAGCACCGGTTTCATGGCATTTGGAGCATCTTCACACAAACTAGCACTAGTTGCAGGGTTGCAAGTGAAGCATTGGAATGCCAAGATGATAAATTGGAAACGTACTACATTCCAAGTGATCTCCTATTCGGGTACGCTCCAGCTAGTACCTGCTACATTCTTGCTCATTCTGTTTGTGTATGCCAAAAGGATATGCTGGAAACTCACTACTTTCACGAGATCACACAATATTATTCCATGAAGTTTGTGCCACCGCTTTCAGTACAGTCTGATGGTCTTGGAATTATACTGGGGTATTTACATTCAACTTTACTTGGCCAATTGCTTTTGGACCACTATCACTGCACCCCGAACTTAGCCTTGCAAAGTGATGCCTTCATACTGTTTACATGGTCGAGCACAACAATTTCTACTATAAAATCAGCGTGGTGGTTTCGCTTCATGGCCTGGAAGATACATCAAGGAGGTCGTATTACTGCTACGAGCTATCCCGTGAAGACGTCCCTACAGTTGCAGTACGAGTTACTATGGCGACAACCATGTATTGTGCTTGAGGACAAGCAGAATCTCAAGGGAGGGAGAGTGTCATGTCCTTGGTCCATGACTTGTACCAGCATGTGTCCGTGTGTGGGTTCGGTGTATAGGAATGGGGCCCAGAGGGCAGTGTGTGTGAGAACGACTTTAAAGGCCAGGACCTTGTGCTTCGAGGGGCATGTTGATGAATGTATGTTCTGAATCCCCATCTCGTGTTCCTCTGTTGCTCATCCCCTTTCTCTGATTTCTCATCCCCAATTCCCCAAATTACTCTAAAGCTACCCAGATGCCGAGCTGATTTGTGCGATCTCGATCCCTCAACGATCGGGTCGTGACACTGACCTCCTCCCACGCCTCGTAGATCGCCTCTATGCCGTCCCCCGAACAGGATCCGACCCCTACCTCGATTCCTTGATCGGATCTGGCCGGAGATCGCTGCTGCCGCGCCCAGCATTGTCTGCATCGCGACCCCCTTTCGTTTGGAACCAGCGAGGAGCGCCCTGACTCATGAGGAAAGAGATGTTGAGGGACTGCGGGCTGATGATGTAAAATATGAGGTGTTTTTCTAAAAAACATGCTGAGCGAAGCATTATTCACTTAATCGTGGAACTGCGGGTTGATTCTTAAACACCACAGGGGCCTTTGTGTAAAAACGTCGCGATGGTGAACCCGGAGACTCAATCCGTGCTTTATTATTAGGGAGAGATAAAGGCATAACCCAAACATAGTACACGGAGGAACGATACAAGATAGTGAGGCAACCCTCTTACAAAGTAGATCCTAGGCTACCTAAGACGCGTAGAAGGCAAGCGACTACACTACCGAAGGAGAACACCAGAGAAACTGAGAACAACCCCACGCAAAGCCTTAGGACACCTAAGCTCCTCGACAATGCCCTCCAGAGGGGGATGGCGCAAAGCGTCGTCGCTTCCTAGCCACATCGGGCTAGGGTCTTCACCCGGAACTCGGACTCGGAGAGGAGATCCATGACGACGTATTCAAGAAGAGAGTGGCGCACGCGAGCGTTGCCATCGCCAATGCAAAAGCGCGGAGCTTTCTCTCAACACCACACCCTTGTCACCACGAGGTCCCTAGGGCAAGCGCGAGGTGCCTAGGCCCCAGATCCAGATTTGGGTGACGTCAAACTTAGGATGCACCCGAGCCACCATTTGATTCCCTCCCGACGCCCACAAGCCCGAGAAGGCAGCCGCCGACGCCGCCATGGTTCCCGCCAGAGAGCCAGCCATGCGACCGGCCATCCAGAGCCGCCGCCCAGATATCCATGTCCAAGACATCACCCACCGCCCATAGCACAATGTACCAACATGACAGGAGGAGTAGAAGACGGAAACTTCCACTCCTAGACCGGCATCAAACATAGAGTTTGGCAATCACATCCCCGGCAACGGCGCCAGAAAAGACCTTGATGTCTACTATGCAACCTTCTTCTTGTAGACTCGTGTTGGGCCTCCAAGCGTAGAGTTTTGTAGGACAGTACCAAATTTTCCTCAAGTGGAGGACCTAAAGTTTATCAATCTGTGGGTGGCGTAGGATGAAGATGGTCTCTCTCAAACAACAGTGCAACCAAATAACAAAGAGCCTCTTGTGTCCCCAACACACCCAATACAATGGTAAATTGTATAGGTGCACTATACCTCGAAGAGATGGTGCCACAAGTGTAATATGGATGGTAGATATAGATTTTTGTAATCTGAAAATATAAAAACTGCAAGCTAACTAGTAACAAAAGTCAGCGAAAATGGTACTTCAATGCTTCGAAACAAGGCCTAGGGTTCATACTTTCACTAGTGCAAATTCTCTCAACAATTATAACATAATTGTATCATATAGCAATCCATTAACTTGCAATGAAGAATCACTCCAAAGTGCCTATGGCGGAGAACATAAGATGAAATTGGTTGTAGGATACAAAACCACCTCAAAGTTATTCTTTCCGATAAATCCATTGAGCTATTCCTATAAGTGTCACAAACAACCCTAGAGTTCGTAGTAAAATAACACCATATGACACACATCAATCAACCCTAATGTCACCTAGATACTCCAATGTCACTACCGTGGGTCAATTATACGATATGCATCAAACAACTTCAGATTCATAATATTCAATCCAACACAAAGAACTTCATGTGCATTCCGAGATTTCTACCGGAAAAAGGAATATGAAAACATGCATCAACCCCTATGCATCGATTACCCAATGTCACCACGGGAATCCGCAAGTTGATAACCAAAACACACACCAACTGAATCAACAGAACATCCCATTGTCACCACAGATATCCCATCGCAAGACATACATCAAGTGCTCTCACATCCAAAGATTCAATCCGACATAACAAAACCTCAAAGGAAAAGACTCAATTCATCACAAGGTAGAGAGGAAGAAACATCATATGATCCAACTATAATAGCAGAGCTCGTGGTACATCAAGATTGTGCCGAATCAAGAACACGAGAGAGAGAGAAAGAGAGAGAGAGAGAGAGAGATCAAACACATAGCTACTGGTACATACCCTCAATCCCGAGGGTGAACTACTCCCTCCTCGTCATGCAGACCGCCGGGGTGATGAAGATGACCATCGGTGATGGTTTCCCCCCTCCGGCAGGGTGCCAGAAAGGGCTCCTGATTGGTTTTTGAGGCTATAGAGGCTTGCGGCGGCGGAACTCCCGATCTAGGTTTATTTCTGGAGGTTTTGGGATTTATAGGAGGTGTTGGCGTCGGGGACAAGTCAAGGAGGCCCACGAGGCGACGACAAGGCAGGGAGGCGCACCCTAGGGGGCGCCCTCCATCCTTGTGGTGGCCTCGGGACTCTTTTCCGATATCTTTTCGTTCCAGTATTTTTTATATTTTTCAAAAATATTCTCCATAAATTTTCAGCTCGTTCCGAGAACTTTTATTTCTGCATAAAAAACGACACCACGGTAGTTCTGCTGAAAACAATGTCAGCCCGGGTTAGTTCTAATCAAATCATATCAAAATCATATAAAATCATTGTAAACATGGCATGAATACTTCATAAATTATAGATACGTTGGTGACGTATCAGCATCCCCATGCTTAATTCCTGCTCGTCCTTGAGTAGGTAATGGTAAAAGAAATAATTTATGAAGTGTGAATGCTAGCAAGTGCACAAGTTTGATTAATGATAATTTCAATCACTTTTTCTAGCATCATTATTTATCATAACAGTAGCTCATATCATAAAGCTTCTCATGATCAAGTAATAAGCTATTCACATGTTAAAGCATAGACCATAAACTTTCTTCAAAACTAACAAACTATATTCTCAATCATCAAACAATTGCAATTCATATTATTTTCAGGAAGGATCTATGTAAGTGATTTGATTTAGCAAATCCCACATACTCAACTATCATATAGTCTTCCATGATTACTACTAGTCATATTTTTAGAATAAATAGCATCCATTGAACACAGAGAAAGACAGGGGCTTAATGTTTCACCTCCTAACTTATTTATCATATAGATAATTGTCAAAAATAATAATTCATGATGAAATTATTTAAATGGCCATATATGCTTAGATCTTTCCCCACCACATGTTGCTTGGCAACTAAAGAGTAGGTTGGAATGAGAAGGAATACTACTGTCTCTTGCATAAAAGTAAAAGATAGGCCCTTCGTAGAGGGAAGCAGGTATTTGCAGAGGTGCCAGAGCTCGAAGCTTTTAAAACAGAGATGAAAATAATTTTGAGAGATATTCTTCCATTGTCAACATAACAACCAAGAGTTCTCACTATCTTCTATGCTAGACATATTATAGGCGATTCCCAAATAGAATGGGAAAGTCTCCCCCGCCACTAACAAGCACATTCCACGACTGGTCCGAAACAACGGGTACCGTCCAACTATCAACAATCCTAGGGGAGTTTTATTTGCAATTATATTTGACTTGATTTGAGCATGGAACTGGGCATCCCGGTTGCCAGCCATTTTCTCGTGAATGATGAGCGGAGTCCACTCATCGTGGGAATAACCCACCTAGCATGGAAGATATTGACAGACTCTAGTCGCTACATGAGTGATTCGGGCATATAAAACAGATTATTATTTGAAGGTTTAGAGTTTGGCACATGCAAATTTACTTGAAACGGCAGGTAAGTACCGCATATAGGTATATATGGTGGACACTCATGGAAGAAACTTGGTTCAAGGGTTTTAGGATGCACAAGTAGTATCTCTACTTAGTACAGAATTTTTGGCAAGCAAAAGATTCTAAAAAGCAAGCACCACATGTTGGGGGATCCATAACAATATAACTTCTATACAAATATACCCAAACATAACTAATTAAGTTGTCTTCCTTGTCCAACTTCACTAATTTGATCATGTTTGAAAATAATCAATGGGGCTCACAATCATAGAAGATGTCCAAGATAGTATATTTATATGTGAAATCTCTCTTCCTTCAATATTATTGTATGAATTGTTCAAGTGACCAATACCGTGTTTGCTAACTTTCAGTAAATTTACCACCTCTACTTCTTACATGTGAAGTCATTATTCCCCATGGTATAAGCATATGAAATATATATAAATTCAGATTTATGATATTCAGTTCATTCAACCATTTACTCATGGGATATAAGTGAAGCATGAGAGTAAAGGACAAACTACTCCAAAAAGATACAAGTGAAGATCAATGAGTAGTCAAATAAGCTATGTGAGAACTCTCTCTTATTTAAAAATTTCAGTTCTAATGTTTTATTCAAACAGCAAGCAAATCCTAATAAAATAAAATGATGCTCCAAGCAAAACACATATCATGTGATGAATAAAAATATAACTCCAAGTAAAGTTACCGATGAATGAAGACGAAAAAGGGGATGCCATCCAGGGCATCCCCAAGCTTAGGCTCTTGGTTGTCCTTGAATATTACCTTGGGGTTCCTTGGGCATCCCCAAGCCGTCGAATCTTTACCCAAAACTTGCAAACTTCACAGCACAAAACTCAACAGAAAACTCGTAAGCTCCGTTAGTATAAGAAAATAAAATCACCACTTAGGTACTGTTGTGAACTCAATCCAATTTTATATTGGTGTTATATCTACTGTATTCCAACTTCTCCATGTTCATACCCTCCGATGCTACTCATAGATTCATCAAAATAAGCAAACAACACAATGAAAACAGAATCTGTCAGAAACAAAACCGTTTGTAGTAATCTAGCAACTTCCTATACTTCTATAAGTCAAAAACTTCTGAAAAATTAGGACAACGTATACAATTTGTATATCAATCATGTGTCAAATATTCAGATCAAAAGCACGTTCCAGTGAATTTTCAAAATTCCTGGACTGAAAGCAAAAGTTTCTGTTTTTGCATAGAATCAAGTCAACTATCATCGACACTATCCCAAAGGCTTTACTTGTCACTTTATTGAAACAAAAGCTATAAAAAATGATTACTACAGTAGCATAACCATGTGAACACACAAAAACAGTAGGGATAAATGTTGGGTTGTCTCCCAAAAAACACTTTTCTTTAATGCCTTTCTATCTAGGCATGATGATGTCAATGATGCTCACATAAAATATAAGAGTTGAAACACAAAGAGAGCATCATGAAGAATATAACTAGCACATTTAAGTCTAACCCACTTCCTATGCCTAGGGATTTTTTGAGCAAACAATTAATGCGAACAAGAATCAACTAGCATAGGAAGGCAAAACAAGCAAAACTTCAAGATTTTCAACATAAAAAGAGGAAACTTGATATTATTGCGATTCCTACAAGCATATATTCCTCCCTCATAATAATTTTTGGTAGCATCATCAATAAATTCAACAATATAACCACCACAAAAATCATTCTTTTCATGATCTACAAGCATAGAAATTTTATTACTCTCCACATAAGCAAATTTCTTCTGATGAATAGTAGTGGGAGCAAAACTCAACAAAATAACTATCATGTGAGGCATAATCGAATTGAAAATTAAAATCAAGATGAGAACTTTCATGTTTTCATTATTCTTTATAGCATACATGTTGTCACAATAATCATCATAGATAGCAACTTTGTTCTCATAATCAATTGGAACCTCTTCCGAAATAGTGGATTCATCACTAAATAAAGTCATGACCTCTCCAAATCCACTTTCATAATTATCACAATAAGATTCAACACGCTCCAAAATAGTGGGATCATTAGTTCCTAAAGTTGGCACTCCTCCAAATGCACTTTCATCAATATAATCATCATAAATAGGAGGCATACTTTCATCATAATAAATATTCTCATCAAAACTTGGGGGACTAAAAATATCATATTCATCAAACATAGCATCCCCAAGCTTGTAGCTTTGCATATCATTAACATCATGGATATTCAAAGAATTCATAATAACAACATTGCAATCATGCTCATCATTCAAAGATTGTATGCCAAACATTTTATTGCATTCTTCCTGTAGCAACTGAGCACAATTATAGGAATCCTTATTTTCGCGAAACACATAAAAAGATGAAGCATATGAGGCAACCTCAATTCCATTTTTTGTAGTTTTTCTTTTACAAACTAAACTAGTGATAAAAAAAGAAACTAAAAGATTCAATTACAAGATCTAAACATATACCTTCAAGCACTCACATCCCCGACAACGGTGCTAGAAAAGAGCTTGATGTCTACTACGCAACTTTATTCTTGTAGACTCGTGTTGTGCCTCCAAGCGTAGAGTTTTGTAGGACAATAGCAAATTTCCCTCAAGTGGATGACCTAAGGTTTATCAATCCGTGGGAGGCATAGGATGAAGATGGTCTCTCTTAAACAACTCTGCAACCAAATAACAAAGAGTCTCTTGTGTCCCCAAAAAAACCCAATACAATGGTAAATTGTATAGGTGCACTAGTTCGGCGAAGAGATGGTGATACAAGTGTAATATGGATGGTACATATATGTTTTTGTAATCTGAAAATATAAAAACAGTAAGGTAACTAGTAACAAAAGTGAGCGAAAATGGTAGTGCAATGCTTCGAAACAAGGTCTATGGTTCATACTTTCACTAGTGCAAGTTCTCTCAACAATGATAACATAATTGGATCATATAACAATCCCTCAATGTGCAATGAAGAATCAATCCAAAGTTCCTATTGCGGAGAATATAATATTTAATTGCTTGTAGGGTACGAAACCACCTCAAAGTTATTCTTTCCGATCAATACATTAAGCTATTCCTATAAGTGTCACAAACAGCCCTAGAGTTTGTAGTAAAATAACACCATATGACACACATTAATCAACCCTAATGTCATCTAGATACTCCAATGTCACCACAAGTATCCATGAGTCAATTATACGATATGCATCAAACAACTTCAGATTCATATTATTCAATCCAACACAAAGAACTTCATGAGCATCCCGAAATTTCTACCGAAGAAAGGAATATGAAAACATGCATCAACCCCTATGCATCGATTACCCCAATGTCACCACAGGAATCCGCAAGTTGATAACCAAAACATACACCAACTTGATGAACAGAACATCACACACTAGTAGAAAACAAGGCTTTTGTTCGGGCCAGATAAGCCCATTAGTCCCAGTTCAGTCACGAACCGGGACTAATGTGAGCATTGGTCCCTATTCATGCGGCAAAAGGCATTAGTCCCGGTTCAAATGAGACCTTTAGTCCCGGTTTGAGACAGACAAACCAGGACTAAAGGGTGCGATGCCCTTTAGTCCTGGTTCTTGTCTCAAACCGGGACTAAAGATTAGACCTTTTGTCCCGGTTTGAGGCACGGACCGGGACTAAAGGGCGTTTGAGGCACGAACCGGGACTAAAGGGTGTTGCGCCCTTTAGTCCCGGTTCGTGCCTCAAACCGGTACTAAAGGTCCCATTTTCAAACTCTACCCCCACTGGTTCGCCTTTTCAGTTTTGTAAAAAGCAAAAGAAAATGATAAAAACTTCAAAAATTAAAATCCTTCGAGATATAGTTATGTTACTACATATATTAGTAAGGAAAATTTAAAAACTTGAATTTGGACATGTTTTGCAAAAAAGTGTTATGAAAAAGTAAAACGGCCATATCTTTTGCATACGATGTCGAAAAAACCCGCATAATATATCAAAAAAATCAGCACGAAAATCCGCATCCGATTTTGACTCCATAGGCTTGTTTGTAATTTTTTAGAATCCTCAAATTCTAAAAGGAAAAAAAGATATGCTCAAATTTCACTTTTTAAATTTTTTTGGTTAAATCTAGTCAAATTATGGTCAAACAACTGATTGAAGAAGTATTAGTGGTACTAAATAATTATTCAAGAATATTGTTGTTATTAAATAATTATTTCGGTACTTTGAATTTTGGTCAAATCTGGTCAAACTTTGGTCAAACTGTCGTCAAATGTGATCAAACTTTGGTCAAACTATGGTCAAACTACATATTCAAGAAATATTAGTGTTACTAAATAATTATTTTTTTAGAATAATAGTTTCAAATTCAACAGTGAAACATGTGACTTCATGCTCAAGCTAAACTCCTGAGGGTTAATAGGATTCACATCTTACTATTGTCAGGAAAACAACAAGTGCAGACTTGGAAACGAGGGGGAATAGAACCCGGAAGTTAAGCGTGCTCAGGCTGGAGTAGTGAGAGGATGGGTGACCGACCGGGAAGTTAGATGATTTGGAATGATGAGGGGTGATTAGAGAGTAGAGGTTAAATTGAGCAGTGATGAGGGGTGATTGAAAGGACTTTGTAGGTGTGATAGGATAGGTTTGCAAGATAATAAACAACACATAACTAAAAAGTAGGGGCTGTTTAGATAAAGATGCAATAAAGTAAATATAGCGAGTGTGGAAAAGTGGTGATAGGAGTTGTGAAATTGCCCCTAAGCAATTGACTACCTTACTAGACCGATAACAAGTTTTATGTGGGAGAGGCATAAGCTAACATACTTTCTCTTCTTGGATCATATGCACTTATGATTGGAACTCTAGCAAGCATCCAAACCTACTAAAGCTCATTAAGGTAAAATCCAACCATAGCATTAAATCATCAAGTCCCCTTCATCCCATACGCCACAACCCCCTTACTCGGGTTTATGCTTCTGTCACTCAAGCAACCCACTATAAGTGAATCATGAACATATTGCAACACCCTACAGCAGGAATCCCTCACGCTTGCGTGACACGGAGGGCACAATAGGACAGCAACATAACCACAAGCAAATTAAACCAATCATAGCAATTCATCAATCACAGGTAGGACAACGAAAATCTACTCAGACATCATAGGATGGCAACACGTCATTGGATAATAATATGAAGCATAAAGCACCATGTTCAAGTAGATGGTACAACGGGTTGCAGGAGAGTGGACCGCTGAATATAGATGGGGGAATGTGATGGAGATGTTGGTGAAGATGATGGAGGTGTTGGTGTAGATCGCCGTGACGATGATGGCCCCCGGCAGCGTTCCCCGGCAGCGTTCCGGCGCCACTGGAAGCAAGGGGGAGAGAGCCCCCCTTCTTTTTCTTCTTCTTCCTTGACCTTCTCCCTAGATGGTAGAAGGGTTTCCCCTCTGGTCCTTGGCTCCCATGGTGTGGGAGGGGCGAGAGCCCCTCCGAGATTGGATCTGTCTCTCTGTCTCTCTCTGTTTCTACGTTCCCGGATTCTGCCTTGGCACTGTTTCTTTTATATCCGGAGATCCGTAACTCCGATTGGATTGAAACCTTCGCCCAGATATTTTTTTCAAAAATTAGCTTCTTGCGGCCAAAGAAGAGCAGCAACTGCCTTACGAGGGGCCCACGAGGGTCAGGGGCGCGCCCAGGGTAGGCAGGCGCGCCCCCTGCCTCATGGCCACCTCGGGCACCGTCTCGCGTTGATTTTACTTCCCAAAAATCATAAATATTCCAAAATAATTCTCCGTCCGTTTTTATCCCGTTTGGACTCCGTTTGATATGGGGTTTCCGCGAAACATAAAACATGCAACAAACAGGAACTGGCACTGGGCACTGGATCTATGTTAGTCCCAAAAAATAGTATAAAAAGTTGCCAAAAGTATATGAAAGATGAATAATATTGGCATGGAACAATAAAAAATTATAGATACAACGGAGATGTATCAGCATCCTAAAGCTTAATTCCTGTTCGTCCTCGAGTAGGTAAATGATAAAAAAGATAATTTTTTGATGTGGAATGCTACCTAGCATAATCTTGATCATGTAATCTAATCATGGCATGAATATTAAGACACGAGTGATTCAAAGCAATAGTCTATCATTTGACATAAAAACAATAATACTTCGAGCGTACTAATAAAGCAATCATGTCTTTTCAAAACAAGATGGCTAAAGAAAGGTATCCCTACAAAATCATATAGTCTGGCTGTTGCTCTATCTTCATCACACAAAGTATTTAATCATGCACAACCCCGATGACAAGCCAAGCAATTGTTTCATACTTTAGTAGTCTCAAACTTTTTCAACTTTCACGCAATACATGAGCGTGAGCCATGGACATAGCACTATATGTGGAATAGAATGGTAGTTGTGGAGAAGACAAAAAGGAGAAGATAGTCTCACATCAACTAGGCGTATCAACGGGCTATGGAGATGCCCATTAATAGATATCAATGTGAGTGAGTAGGGATTGCCATGCAACGGATGCACTAAGAGTTATAAGTGTATGAAAGCTCAAACTGAAATCTGAGTGGGTGTGCATCCAACTTGCTTGCTCATGAAGACCTAGGGCATTTGAGGAAGCCCATCGTTGGAATATACAAGCCAAGTTCTATAATGAAAATTCCCACTAGTATATGAAAGTGATAACTCAAGAGACTCTCTATATGAAGAACATGGTGCTACTCTGAAGCACAAGTGTGGTAAAAGGATAGTAACATTGCCCCTTCTCTCTTATTCTCTCATATTTTTAGTTTCTTTTTTTTTGGTGGGCTTCTTTGGCCTCTTTTTTTATTTGGGCTTCTTTGGCCTCTTTTATTTTTCATAAAGTCCGGAGTCTCATCCCGACTTGTGGGGGAATCATAGTCTCCATCATCCTTTCCTCACTGGGGCAATGCTCTAATAATGATGATCATCACACTTTTATTTACTTACAACTCAATATTACAACTCGATATCTAGAACAAAGATATGACTCTATATGAATGCCTCCGGCGGTGTACCGGGATGTGCAATGATCTAGCGTAGCAATGACATCAAAAAAACGGACAAGCCATGAAAACATCATGCTAGTTATCTTAGGATCATGCAAAACAATATGACAATGAATGCTCAAGTCATGTATATTAATTTCAGCCTGTTAAAAGCCCGTCATATAGTTGGGCCTAACTACGGCCCAGTTTGCATCCGGCCTGCTCGCAGCCGATATTTGATTGGGCCAAATAAGGACCGAGACAACTTTGGCATGTTTAAAGCCTGTGATTTGATTCGCACAATCATGGGCCGGGGTCCATTTCGGGCTGCTGCCGGCCGTGAGCTATTCGGCATATTTCAGGCCCAACCTACTTCTCAGTCTCCTAAAAGCCCATTGAGTTTTCTTGCGAAAAGAGGGCCGGGGGTTACTCGAACTATTAAAGGCCCGAATCTACTAGTGGTCCAGTTTGACGGGGCCCATGATGCGGATCATACATCGTGATTGCATGACGACCCGATTATGTACCGTAATTTCACGGTTTGGCCAGTTTACTGTGAAGACGGGATATATATATACAGTAAAATAAATGTAGCATCGTGAATAAGAAAAAACCTAGACTATACAATAAAGAAATTACGGCAATATTACATCCACTGGGCATCAAAGTTCGCCACTATGATAATAAAGCACAAGCAAACAGCAGATTACTTACACTGGGCATCAAAGATCGCCACCAGTGCAAACAAACACGCCGACAAAATAATATACAAAACCGACAGCACTTCAATAGAGTTCAAGAAAGGTTAGCCCTGCTGGGGAGCTGCAGCGTAAGCAGCTGAGCAAGATGATGAGACTGCGCTTGTTCAACACTTATATCTTCCTCACTCTGAAAGATAAACAAGAAGACAGATGACAGGTTTTGCACATAAAAGTATCAGTGCTGACAATTCATCACATTTCTTACTGACGAATAAAGTGACACAGTTTAAAATTGCATTAACACAATATGGTATTGTTCAGGTCAAGACATGGCATGAAATGACATTGTGAAGAAGTTGGCAGCTTCCCGACACCACTGGATTACAGATCAAGAACTCATAAGTATCAATGGTTAGTGTGCTGTCAATTTATTCCATTTCAGATTGGCAAATAAAGAGACGGTTTAAATAATAGTAGAATGATATGACATTGTTCATAGTTAAGACATTGCAGAATATGACATTGTGCTATAGTGGGTAGGTTCACCACACCACTGGATTACGGATGAAGAACAGAAGCATACATGTAGTGCAAAAGAAGATCACTTGCTCTGTATAGTTTAATTTACATGGTATGAAGAAGGAACTTGGTTGTACAACTGAAAACTTAAATTGAGAAGGACAAACTTTTGTTTATGAACTACGTAATAAACTTTAAACATGCAATTTGATGCAAACACCAAAAATAAACAGCTGTTGCAGTCATGCCTAACCAAATATACACAACAAAGTTTGAAGGCTTGAGAAGGACAAACTAACATTACTGGTGAAGACAGGCTCTATAAAGCCCTTGTCCATGCTGATGGTGGGGCAATTCAAGAAGTTTAGCACATAATCTTCTTCATAAGCATTGCCTTTATTCTATATTTTGTTAAGAGTAAATATAGATGTGATAATATACAAAAAAATGAAGAATATTTAAGATAAGATGAAGAGTGATGCTACATAACCAGGTAGCTATAAATGTATGTGCAACAATACAGGCAAAAGGCACAGCCAAGACCAATGCACAGCTAAACTTCTTCAGTACCAACCTTATGGTAAGAGTAAATATAGATCTAATGTGTAGAAAATGGAGGGCAAAGGAAAAAAGTTGCAGAGTGATGGTAATGAACAACTACCTGACAATATAAGTACACTGATAAAGGACAGCATGTACTTACAAGAAAAATGCAGAGCTAAAAAAATTCATTGGCATTGGATATATTGTACACTAATGTAACCATTCATACAGATCAGATAATTTGGAGCGAACAATTGATTAGCAAGCTATCATGCATACTGCTGTCACATAATGAACCAGGTATGTATGCAAGTACAGTGATACAGGACAATAGGTACTAACAAGAGCAAAGTAGCGGGCAACATATTTGCGATATCCTATCGTTCTTTTCAAACTGGAATTCTTCTTTGAGCAGATTTCCTGCAAAAAAGATCCGTAAGGCACATGCGGAAAAGTAGAAGTTCAAATTGTCATGTGATTTCATAGACAGTACCTCATCCTGGGAACGAGACCAGTGCATAACAAGGTTTTTCCATTCAATATCTTCTAAATTTAGCTCAGGAGACTTCGCCGGAAATTCTTTATAGACTTGCCATCAAAGTGTGATTTCCTCAGGTAACAACGATACTGCTGCAATGCTTCCTTGAAAAGCACAAGCAAGCTTTGCTCGTCATGACTATCCAGATTGACCCTCGCCTAGTTACAACAATGTAATGTAAACCATTGATGTGTTCGATCAGCAGAAAACAGGAAAATAATAACCATGAATAATAGCACTTACATGTAAGTTGAACAGGAAGATGTGAAAATGGTGTTTGTCTTCACTATAATCTTCCCATGATGGGAATATATGCAAGTAGTCCCTAAAAACATCGAAAGCATTGTATTTTAAACTGGGAATAAATGGAATGGGGTTCCAATCTGTAGGAATTGGCCGTCTCTGCAGTTAGGATAGGTCTTCGACCGGTGGACTTGTTGTACTTTTTGCTGCAGTGGGATTTTCTGTGGTATGGCTGGTGCTATGGAAAATGAAATCGGTATACCTTTTGCTAGAGTGCAGGTCCTGTGTGGTGGGGCTAGTGGTGTGGCCAGTGAATTATGGGTACAGTCTGCTGGAGTCGGTCCTATGTTTTGTGTCACTGGTTGTACAGCCAATATAAGTGGGGCGCTATCTGATTTCTCCGGCACCACCACGTTTTTCAAGGACTTTGCCGGTGCTCCTTCAGGTTCGACAATCACCCTCTTCCTTTTTAATGTCTGATGCACAGGAACACCATTTGAGTGGAAAAAACATGGTATGATGATAGATGGAGTATGTATTCATAATGGATGGGCATGGCATCTCGAGTTATATGATGAGTAAACTAAGCAGATGGTGGTGCAACAAAGTAGAAGAAATGCAAGACAACATATGCAAGATACGCGCAATCAATAAAACCTTGCCAAATTAGAACAGACACCTTGATGGGTGAACAGGACAGGCCATCTGCCTTTGACTCCTCGAGGTTAGAATAGTCATTAGGATGATATTCTGAACAAGAATCAACAGGTGGGGAGCGTACGAGTTCCATTGCTTCCAGAATGGCACTCAATGCCTTGGTGCCAATTTTGTAAGTCATTGTAGTGTTCCACAATATTCTTCTGATGCACGGATTCTGATAGAGCCAACACCTCGCACACACGCACGTACGTGTACAAGAGAAACGCGCATCGCTCGGCCCCCGGCCTCCCACCGTAACCGGCAACTCCCCGAAATTTGTTGGGGAACGTTGCAGAAAATAAATTTTTTCTACGCTTCACCAAGATTAATCTATGGAGTCATCTAGCAACGAGTGATAGGAGTGCATCTACATACCCTTGTAGATCACGAGCGGAAGCGTTCAAGAGAACGGGGTTGAGGGAGTCGTACTCGTCGTGATCCAAATCACCAAAGATCCAAGTGCCGAACGGACGACACCTCCGCGTTCAACATAGTACGGTTGCGGAAGACATCTCCTCCTTCTTGATCCAGCAAGGGGAAAGGATAGGTTGATGGAGATTCAGCAGCACGACGACGTGGTGGTGGAAGTAGCGGCGATCTCGGCAGGGCTTCACCAAGCTCAGCGAGAGGGAGAGGTGTTACGGGGGGTGAGGGAGGCGCCAGGGACTAGGGTGCGGCTGCCCTCCCTCCCCCCTCTTTATATAGGGGCCCTGGGGGGGCGCCGGCCCCCTAGAGATCTAATCTCAAGGGGGGGGGGCGGCGGCGAAGGGGGGGGAACTTGCCCCCCAAGCCAAGTGGGGCGCCCCCACCCCTAGGGTTTCCAACCCTAGGCGCAGGGGGAGGCCCAAGGGGGGCGCACCAGCCCACCAGGGGCTGGTTCCCTTCCCTCTTCAGCCCATGGGGCCCTTCGGGATAGGTGGCCCCACCCGGTGGACCCCCGGGACCCTTCCGGTGGTCCCGGTACAATACCGGTGACCCCCGAAACTTTCCCGGTGGCCGAAACTGGACTTCCTATATACAATTCTTCACCTTCGGACTATTCCGGAACTCCTCGTGACGTTCGGGATCTCATCCAGGACTCCAAACAACTTTTGGGTTACCGCATACTAATATCTCTACAACCCTAGCATCATCGAACCTTAAGTGTGTAGACCCTACGGGTTCGGGAATCACGCAGACATGACCGAGACAGCTCTCCGGCCAATAACCAACAGCGGGATCTGGATACCCATGTTGGCTCCCACATGTTCCACGATGATCTCATCGAATGAACCACGATGTCGAGGATTCAAGTAATCCCGTATAAAATTCCCTTTGTCAATCGGTACGTTACTTGCCTGAGCTTCGATTGTCGGTATCCCAAAACCTCGTTCATTCTCGTTACCGGCAAGTCACTTTACTCGTACCGTAATGCATGATCCCGTGACCAAACACTTGGTCACATTGAGCTCATTATGATGATGCATTACCAAGTGGGCCCAGAGATACCTCTCCGTCATACGGAGTGACAAATCCCAGTCTCGATCCGTGTCAACCCAACAGATACTTTCGGGGATACCTGTAGTATACCTTTATAGTCACCCAGTTATGTTGTGACGTTTGGTACACCCAAAGCACTCCTACAGCATCCGGGAGTTACACGATCTCATGGTCTAAGGAAATGATACTTGACATTGGAAAAGCTCTAGCAAATGAACTACACGATCTTGTGCTATGCTTAGGATTGGGTCTTGTCCATCACATCATTCTCCTAATGATGTGATCCCGTTATCAATGACATCCAATGTCCATAGTCAGGAAACCATGACTATCTGTTGATCAACGAGCTAGTCAACTAGAGGCTCACTAGGGACATGTTATGGTCTATGTATTCACACATGTATTATGATTTCCGGATAACACAATTATAGCATGAATAATAGACAATTATCATGAACAAGGAAATATAATAATAATCATTTTATTATTGCCTCCAGGGCATATTTCCAACAGTCTCCCACTTGCACTAGAGTCAATAATCTAGTTACATTGTGATGAATCGAACACCCATAGAGTTCTGGTGTTGATCATGTTTTGCTCACGGAAGAGGTTTAGTCAACGGATCTGCGACATTCAGATCCGTATGCACTTTGCAAATATCTATGTCTCCATCTTGAACATTTTCACGAATGGAGTTGAAGCGACGCTTGATGTGCCTGGTCTTCTTGTGAAACCTTGGCTCCTTGGCAAGGGCAATAGCTCCAGTGTTGTCACAGAAGAGAGTGATCGGCCCCGATGCATTGGGTATGAGTCCTAGGTCGGCGATGAACTCCTTCATCTAGATTGCTTCATGCGCTACCTCCGAGGCTGCCATGTACTCCGCTTCACATGTAGATCCCGCCACGACGCTTTGCTTGCAACTACACCAGCTTACTGCCCCTCCATTCAAAATATACACCTATCTGGTTTGTGACTTAGAGTCATCCAGATCTGTGTCGAAGCTAGCGTCGATATAACCCTTTACGACGAGCTCTTCGTCACCTCCATAAACGATAAACATATCCTTATTCATTTTCAGGTACTTCAGGATATTCTTGACCACTGTCCAGTGTTCCATGCCGGGATTACTTTGGTACCTTCCTACCAAACTTACGGCAAGGTTTACATCAGGTCTGGTACACAGCATGGCATACATAATAGACCCTATAGCCGAGGCATAGGGGATGACACTCATCTTTTCTCTATCTTCTGCCGTGGTCGGGCATTGAGCTGAGCTCAATTTCAGACCTTGCAACACAGGCAAGAACACCTTCTTGGACTGATCCATATTGAACTTCTTCAATATCTTATCAAGGTATGTGCTTTGTGAAAGACCTATGAGGCATCTCGATCTATCCCTATAGATCTTGATGCCTAATATGTAAGCAGCTTCTCCAAGGTCCTTCAATGAAAAACACTTATTCAAGTAGGCCTTAATACTGTCCCAAAGTTCTATATCATTTCCCATCAAAAGTATGTCATCTACATATAATATGAGAAATGCTACACAGCTCCCACTCACTTTCTTGTAAACGCAGGCTTCTCCATAGGTCTGCATAAACCCAAATGCTTTGATCATCTCATCAAAGAGAATGTTCCAACTCCGAGATGCTCGCACCAGCACATAAATGGATCGCTGGAGTTTGCATACCTTGTTAGCATTCTTAGGATCGACAAAACCTTCCGGCTGCATCATATACAGTTCTTCCTTAAGATAGCCGTTAAGGAATGCCGTTTTGACATCCATTTGCCATATCTCATAATCATAGTATGCGGCAATTGCTAACATGATTCGGATGGACTTCAGCTTCGCTACGGGAGAGAAAGTCTCATCGTAGTCAACCCCTTGAACTTGTCGATAACCCTTAGCGACAAGTCGAGCTTTATAGATGGTAACATTACCATCCGTGTCCGTCTTCTTCTTAAAGATCCATTTGTTTTCTATCGCTCGTCGATCATCGGGCAAGTCTGTCAAAGTCCACACTTTGTTTTCATACATGGATCCTATCTCGGATTGCATGGCTTCAAGCCATTTGTTGGAATCTGGGCCCGCCATTGCTTCTTCATAGTTCGAAGGTTCACCATTGTCTAACAACATGATTTCCAGGACAGGGTTGCCATACCACTCTGGTGTGGAACGTGTCCTCGTGGACCTACGAAGTTCAGTAGTAACTTGATCCGAAGTACCTTGATCATCATCATTAATTTCCTCTCTAGTCAGTGCAGGCACCACAGGAACATCTTCCTCAGTTGCGCTACTTACCGGTTCAAGAGGTAGTACTTCATCAAGTTCCACTTTCCTCCCACTTACTTCTTTCGAGAGAAACTCTTTCTCCAGAAAGGACCCGTTCTTGGCAACAAAGATCTTGCCTTCGGATCTGAGGTAGAAGGTATACCCAATGGTTTCCTTAGGGTATCCTATGAAGACGCATTTTTCCGACTTGGGTTCGAGCTTTTCAGGTTGAAGTTTCTTGACATAAGCATCGCATCCCCAAACTTTTAGAAATGACAGCTTAGGTTTCTTCCCAAACCATAATTCATACGGTGTCATCTCAACGGATTTAGACGGTGCCCTATTTAAAGTGAATGTAGCTGTCTCTAGAGCGTATCCCCAAAATGATAGCGGTAAATCGGTGAGTGAGATCATAGATCGCACCATATCCAATAGAGTGCGATTACGACGCTCGGACGCACCGTTTCGCTGAGGTGTTCCAGGCGGCGTGAGTTGTGAAACGATTACACATTTCCTTAAGTGCGTACCAAATTCGTGACTTAAATATTCTCCTACACGATCTGACCGTAAGAACTTTATTTTTCGGTCACGTTGATTCTCTACCTCATTCTGAAATTCCTTGAACTTTTCAAAGGTCTCAGACTTGTGTTTCATCAAGTAGACATACCCATATCTACTTAAGTCATTAGTGAGAGTGAGAACATAACGATAGCCACCGCGAGCCTCAACGCTCATTGGACCGCACACATCAGTATGTATAATTTCCAATAAGTTGGTTGCTCGCTCCATTGTTCCGAAGAACGGAGTCTTGGTCATTTTACCCATGAGGCATGGTTCGCACGTGTCAAATGATTCGAAATCAAGAGACTCCAAAAGTCCATCTGTATGGAGCTTCTTCATGCGTTTGACACCAATGTTACCAAGGCGGCAGTGCCACGGATATGTGGGACTATCATTATCAATCTTACATCTTTTGGTATTCACACTATGAATATGTGTAACATCACGTTCGAGATTCATTAAGAATAAACCATTGACCAGTGGGGCATGACCATAAAACATATCTCTCATATAAATAGAACAACCATTATTCTCGGATTTAAATGAGTAGCCATCTCGTATTAAACGAGATCCAGATACAATGTTCATGCTCAAAGCTGGCACTAAATAACAATTATTGAGGTTTAAAACTAATCCCGTAGGTAAATGTAGAGGTAGCATGCCGACGGCGATCACATCGACCTTGGAACCATTCCCGACGCACATCGTCACCTCGTCCTTCGCCAGTCTTCGCTTATTCCGCAGCTCCTGTTTTGAGTTACAAATATGAGCAACCGCACCGGTATCAAATACCCAGGAGCTACTACGAGTACTGGTAATGTACACATCAATTACATGTATATCACATATACCTTTAGTGTTGCCGGCCTTCTTGTCCGCTAAGTATTTGGGGCAGTTCCGCTTCTGGTGTCCGCTTCCCTTGCAATAAAAGTACTCAGTCTCAGGTTTGGGTCCATTCTTTGGCTTCTTCCCGGCAACTGGCTTACCGGGCACGGCAACTCCCTTGCCGTCCTTCTTGAAGTTCTTCTTACCCTTGCCGTTCTTGAAACTAGTGGTTTTATTGACCATCAACACTTGATGTTCCTTTTTGATTTCCACCTCCGCTGATTTCAGCATTGAAAATACTTCAGGAATAGTTTTCACCATCCTCTGCATATTGTAGTTCATCACAAAGCTCTTGTAGCTAGGTGGGAGCGACTGAAGGATTCTATCAATGACCGCCTCGTCCGATAGGTTAATGTCCAGCTGGGACAAGCGGTTGTGCAACCCAGACATTTTGAGTATGTGCTCACTGACAGAACTATTTTCCTCCATCTTACAACTGTAGAACTTGCCGGAGACTTCATATCTCTCGACCCGGGCATGAGCTTGGAAAACCATTTTTAGCTCTTCGAACATCTCATATGCTCCGTGTTGCTGAAAACACTTTTGGAGCCCCGGTTCTAAGTTGTAAAGCATTCCGCACTGAACGAGGGAGTAATCATCAGCACACGACTGCCAAGCGTTCATAACGTCTTGGTTCTCTGGGATGGGTGCTTCACCTAGCGGAGCTTCTAGGACATATGCTTTCTTGGCAGCTATGAGGATGATCCTCAGGTTCCGGACCCAGTCCGTATAGTTGCTGCCATCATCTTTCAGCTTGGTTTTCTCTAGGAACGCGTTGAAGTTGAAGTTGACATGACCGTGGGCCATTTGATCTACAAGACATTTTGCAAAGGTTTTTAGACTAAGTTCATGATAATTAAGTTCATCTAATCAAATTATTTAATGAACTCCCACTCAGATTAGACATCCCTCTAGTCATCTAAGTGATACATGATCCGACTCAACTAGACCGTGTCCGATCATCACGTGAGACGGACTAGTCATCATCGGTGAACATCTCCATGTTGATCGTATCTTCCATACGACTCATGTTCGACCTTTCGGTCTCTTGTGTTCCGAGGCCATGTCTGTACATGCTAGGCTCGTCAAGTCAACCTAAGTGTTTTGCATGTGTAAATCTATCTTACACCCGTTGTATGTGGACGTTGGAATCTATCACACCTGATCATCATGTGGTGCTTCGAAACAACGAACTTTTGCAACAGCGCACAGTTAGGGGGGAACACTTTCTTGAAATTATTGTGAGGGATCATCTTATTTACTGCCATCGTTCTAAGCAAATAAGATGCAAAAAACATGATAAACATCACATGAAATCAAATAGTGACATGATATGGCCAATATCATATTGCTCCTTTGATCTCCATCTTCAGGGCGCCATGATCATCTTCATCACCGGCGTGACACCATGATCTCCATCATTGTGTCTCCATGAAGTTGTTCGCCAACTATTACTTCTACTACTATGGCTAACGGTTTAGCAATAAAGAAAAGTAATTACATGGCGTTTATTCATTGCCACGCAGGTCATACAATAATTAAGACAACTCCCATGGCTCCTGCCGGTTGTCATACTCATCGACATGCAAGTCGTGATTCCTATTACAAGAACATGATCAATCTCATACATCACATATATATCATTCATCACAACCTTTTGGCCATATCACATCACAAGGCATATGCTGCAAAAACAAGTTAGACGTCCTCTAATTGTTGTTGCATGTTTTTACGTGGCTGCAATAGGGTTCTAGCAAGAACGTTTCTTACCTACGTAAAACCACAACATGATATGCCAATTTCTATTTACCCTTCATAAGGACCCTTTTCATCGAATCCGATCCGACTAAAGTGGGAGAGACAGACACCCGCTAGCCACCTTATGCAACTAGTGCATGTCAGTCGGTGGAACCTGTCTCACGTAAGCGTACGTGTAAGGTCGGTCCGGGCCGCTTCATCCCACGATGCCGCCGAAACAAGATAAGACTAGTAGTGTCAAGAAAATTGACAACATCTACGCCCACAACAAGATTGTGCTCTACTCGTGCATAGAAACTATGCATAGACCTAGCTTCTGATACCACTGTTGGGGAACGTTGCAGAAAATAAAAAAATTCTACGCTTCACCAAGATCAATCTATGGATTCATCTAGCAACGAGAGAGAGGAGTGCATCTACATACCCTTGTAGATCACGAGCGGAAGCGTTCAAGAGAACGGGGTTGAGGGAGTCGTACTCGTCGTGATCCAAATCACCGAAGATCCTAGTGCCGAACGGACGACACCTCCGTGTTCAACACACGTACGATTGGGGAAGACGTCTCCTCCTTCTTGATCCAGCAAGGGGAAAGGAGAGGTTGATGGAGATTCAGCAGCACGACGGCGTGGTGGTGGAAGTAGCGGCGATCTCGGCAGGGCTTCACCAAGCTCAGCGAGAGGGAGAGGTGTTACGGGGGGTGAGGGAGGCGCCAGGGACTAGGGTGTGGCTACCCTCCCTCCCCCCTCTTTATATAGGGGCCCTGGGGGGCGCCGGCCCCCTAGAGATCTAATCTCAAGGGGGGCGGCGGCCAAGGTGGGGAACTTGCCCCCCAAGCCAAGTGGGGCGCCCCCACCCCTAGGGTTTCCATCCCTAGGCGCAGGGGGAGGCCCAAGGGGGGCGCACCACCCCACTAGGGGCTGGTTCCCTTCCCTCTTCAGCCCACGGGGCCCTCCGGGATTGGAGGCCCCACCCGGTGGACCCCCGGGACCCTTCCGGTGGTCCCGGTACAATACTGGTGACCCCCGAAACTTTCCCGGTGGCCGAAACTGGACTTCCTATATACAATTCTTCACCTCCGGACTATTCCGGAACTCCTCGTGACGTCCGGGATCTCATCCGAGACTCCAAACAACTTTCGGGTTACCGCATACTAATATCTCTACAACCCTAGCGTCAGTGAACCTTAAGTGTGTAGACCCTACGGGTTCGGGAATCACGCAGACATGACCGAGACAGCTCTCCGACCAATAACCAACAGCGGGATCTGGATACCCATGTTGGCTCCCACATGTTCCATGATGATCTCATTGAATGAACCACGATGTCAAGGATTCAAGTAATCACGTATGCAATTCCCTTTGTCAATCGGTACGTTACTTGCCCGAGATTCGATCGTCGGTATCCCAATACCTCGTTCAATCTCGTTACTGGCAAGTCACTTTACTCGTACCGTAATGCATGATACCGTGACCAAACACTTGGTCACATTGAGCTCATTATGATGATGCATTACCGAGTGGGCCCAGAGATACCTCTCCATCATACGGAGTGACAAATCCCAGTCTCGATCCGTGTCAACCCAACAGATACTTTTGGGGATACCTGTAGTATACCTTTATAGTCACCCAGTTACGTTGTGACGTTTGGTACACCCAAAGCACTCCTACGGCATTCGGGAGTTACACGATCTCACGGTCTAAGGAAATGATACTTGACATTGGAAAAGCTCTAGCAAACGAACTACACGATCTTGTGCTATGCTTAGGATTGGGTCTTGTCCATCACATCATTCTCCTAATGATGTGATCCCGTTATCAATGACATCCAATGTCCATAGTCAGGAAACCATGACTATCTGTTGATCAACGAGCTAGTCAACTAGAGGCTCACTAGGGACATGTTATGGTCTATGTATTCACACATGTATTATGATTTTCGGATAACTCAATTATAGCATGAATAATAGACAATTATCATGAACAAGGAAATATAATAATAATCATTTTATTATTGCCTCTAGGGCATATTTTCAACAATATTTTCCTCCCCCTCGCTTCTACCATGGTTTTTTCCGTCATGGACGGCCCAAAGAATGTCATGCAGCTGCGTCTCCGGACCGCCCAAGACGAAAAGCCCATTTTCTGTCATGATTTTTTGTCATAGTAGGAGCCCACCACATCTATGATGATACCGAGTTTTGTCACAATTATCGTCATAGAAGTGTCATATGTATGACAGAAAAAAATTCTTTCGGCCCAAAATGTCACGGATGTGTCTTTTTTGTAGTGCTCATGCTTCACTTATATTATTTTGAGAGTCTTTTAGAACAGCATGGTATTTGCTATGGTTATAAAATTGGTCCTAGAATGGTAGGCATCCAAGTTGGGTATAATAAAAACTATCATAGGAAGTGAATTGGATGCTATGATCGATTTGATACTTGATAATTGTTTTGAGATATGGAGGTAGTGATATTAAAGTCATGCTAGTTGGGTGATTATGAATTTAAAGAATGTTTGTGTTGAAGTTAGCAAGTCCCGTAGCATGCACATATGGTTAAAGTTGTGTAACAAATTTGAAACATGAAGTGTATCTGACTTGTGCATCCTTATGAGTGGCGGTCGGGGATGAGCGATGGTCTTTTCCTACCAATCTATCCCCCTAGGAGCATGCGCGTAGTGCTTGAGTTTTGATGACTTCTAAATTTTTGCAATAAGTATATGAGTTCTTATGACTAATATTGAGTCCATGGATTATAAGCAATTTTACCTTTCCACCATTGCTAGCCTCTTCGGTACCGTGCATTGCCCTTTCTCACCTTGAGAGTTGGTGCAAACTTCGCCAGTGCATCCAAACCCCGTGATATGATACGCTCTATAACACATAAACCTCCCTATATCTTCCTCAAAAAAGCCACCATACCTACCTATTATGGAATCTCCATAGCCATTCCGACATATATTGCCGTGCAACTTTCCACCGTTCCGTTCATCATCATCATGACATACTTTACTTTTGTCATATTGCCATTGCATGATCATGTAGTTGACATCGTATTTGTGGCAAAGCCACCATGCATTATTTTTCATACATGTCACTCTTGATTCATTGCACCATCCCGGTACACCGCCGGAGGCATTCATATAGAGTCATATCTTGTTCTAGTTTCGAGTTGTAATTCATATGTTGTAATCAATGAAGTGTGATGATCATCATTACTAGAGCATTGCCCAAAAAGAAAAAAAAAGAAAAAAAAGAAAGGCCAAAAGATAAAAATAAAAAAAGAAAGGCCAAAGAAAAAAAGAAAAAAAGAAAAAGAAAATAAATAAAATAAATAAAAAGGGCAATGTTACTATCTCTTTTTCCACACTTGTGCTTCAAAGTAGCACCTTGTTCTTCATGTAGTGAGTCTCATATATTGTGCTTCAAAGTAGCACCATATTTTTCATATAGCGAGTCTCATAGGTTGTCTTTTTCATACTAGTGGGAATTTTTCATTATAGAACTTGGCTTGTATATTCCTACGATGGGCTTCCTCAAATTCCCTAGGTCTTCGTGAGCAAGAAAGTTGGATGCACACCCACTAGTTTTCTTTTGTTGAGCATTCATTCATAGCTCTAGTGCATCTGTTGCATGGCAATCCCTACTCCTCATGTTGACATCAATTGATGGGCATCTCCATAGCCCGTTAATTATCCTCGTCAATGTAAGACTTTCTCCTTTTTTGTCTTATCCACACAATCCCCATCATTATATTCTATTCCACCCATAGTGCTATATCCATGGCTCATGCTCATGTATTGCGTGAAGGTTGAAAAAGTTTGAGATTATTTAAATATGAAACAATTGCTTGGCTTGTCATCGAGGGTATAGAAGTTAGGAACATCTTTGTGTGACAAAAATGAAGCATAGCCTAACTATATGATTTTGTAGGGATGAACTTTCTTTTGCCATGTTATTTTGAGAAGACATGATTACTTTGATTAGTATGCTTGAAGTGTTACTATTTCTTTTATCTATATGAACTTTTATTTTGAATCATTTGGATCTGAACATTCATGCCACAATAAAGAAAATTACATTGAGAATTATGCTAGGTATCATTCCACATCAAAAATTCTCTTTTTATCATTTACCGACTCGAGGACGAGCAAGAATTAAGCTTGGGGATGCTTGATACGTCTCCAACATATCTATAATTTTTGACTGTTCCATACTATTATATTACCCCTTTTGGATGTTTATGGGCTTTATTTTACACATTTATATCATTTTTGGGACTAACCTACTAACCGAAGGCCCATCCCGTATTGCATTTTTTTTGCCTATTTCAGTATTTCGAAGAAAAGGAATATCAAACGGAGTCCAAACGGAATGAAACCTTCGGGAGCATGATTTTTGGAACGAACGTGATCCAGAGGACTTAGAGTGCAAGTCAAGAAGTAGCTGAGGCGGTCACGAGAGGGCAGGGCGCGCCCACCCCTATAGGGCGTGCCCCTGTCTCGTGGGCCCCTCGGGCGGCCACCGACGTACTTCTTCCTCCTATATAAGCCTATATACCCCGAAAACATCCAAGGAGCCACCGAAACACAATTTCCACCACCGTAACCTTCTGTATCCGTGAGATCCCATCTTGGAGCCTTCGCCGGCGCTCTGCCGGAGGGGGAATCGACCATGGAGGGCTTCTACATCAACACCATAGCCCTTTCGATGAGTTGTGAGTAGTTTACCACAGACCTTCGGGTCCATATTTATTAGCTAGATGGCTTCTTCTCTCTTTTGGATCTCAATACAATGTTCTCCCCCTCTCTTGTGGAGATCTATTCGATGTAAACTCTTTTTGCGGTGAGTTTGTCGAGATCCGATGAATTGTGGGTTTATGATCAAGTTTATCTATGAGAAATATTTGAATCTCCTCTGAATTCTTTTATGTACGATTGAGTTCTCTTTGCAAGCCTCTTCGAATTATCAGTTTTGTTTGGCCTACTAGATTGATCTTTCTTGCCATGGGAGAAGTGCTTAGCTTTGGGTTCAATCTTGCGGTGTCCTTACCCAATGACAGAAAGGGTTGCAAGGCACGTATTGTATTGTTGCCATCGAGGATAAAAAGATGGGGTTTATATCATATTGCATGAGTTTATCCCTCTACATCATGTCATCTTGCTTACTACGTTACTCTGTTCTTTATGAACTTAATACTCTAGATGCAGGCAGGAGTCGGTCGATGTGTGGAGTAATAGTAGTAGATGCAGGCAGGAGTCGGTCTACTTGTTGCGGACGTGATGCCTATATACATGATCATGCCTAGATAATCTCATAATTATTCGCTTTTCTATCAATTGCTCGACAGTAATTTGTTCACCCACCGTAATACTTATGCTATCTCGAGAGAAGCCTCTAGTGAAACCTATGGCCCCCGGGTCTATCTCTTATCATATTTGCTTCCAATTACTTTTATTTGCATCTTTACTTTTTGCATCTATATTATAAAATACCAAAAATATATTTATCTTATCATACTATCTCTATCAGATGTTACTTTCGCAAGTGGCCGTGAATGGATTGACAACCCCTTTATTGCGTTGGTTGCGAGTTCTTTGTTTGTTTGTGTAGGTGCATGGGACTTTTGAGGAGCCTCCTACTGGATTGATACCTTGGTTCTCAAAAACTGAGGGAAATACTTACGCTACTCTGCTGCATCACCCTTTCCTCTTCAAGGAAAACCAACGCAAGCTCAAGACATAGCACGGCCCATTGGTCCCGGTTCGAGCCTAAAACCGGGACAAATGGATCCAGACGAACCGGGACCAATGCCCTCGCG
>NC_057801.1:68209201-68217667 GCF_018294505.1 Triticum aestivum
AGGCCCGAACGATAGCCCTCTTTTCTACTAGTGCTAGTCTTATGTAGCCCACTGTTACGGATCCATCAAGTGCGGGGAGTATGGTTACGCGATAGGGAAGTACGCTGGGCGTACCTCATAAGTTGAGTGTTTTTTATTGATAATGCTCCATCTATGAAGGAAGCTACGTAAAGTAACAGTAACGTAACCTTCCTAACCATAACCCCCCCCCCCTGATTTTTAGGAGGGTGGGTCGTTCAATCGCTTACATCCAATCCTACTTGTCCATGTTGGCTATTACGTAAGGTACGTAACAATCTTTACGTAAGTGTAGCATTGCCCTTTAAACAATATCATGACACTTAGTGTTTTTCCTGTTATTGTTGGCGAAAATACTAGACCTACGAACTGCTACATGTTGCCTTACGTAACCTTTCTCTATTTCTCTCTCTCCCCACTGATTTTCAGGCGGGGTGGGCCTCACCCTCCCTCTTACTCCAGTCAAACTATGCCATGTCAGACGAGCCCGTAAACGTACGTAAAAATTTACGTGGATGCATCGCCGCCGCATCTGCCGCCGCCGCCATGTCGGCAGCGAGGCGGGCCTTGGCCAGCCTCATCATTTCTAGCCCACGATGGGTACACCAGTCCCTATTGCAATCATATGCCTGCACATGGAGATGGCGAGGCTAAATGACTGCGATGCTCCAACCTCGATTGATCTGAGCGCCAGTTGCGCCGACGCATTGAATTTGCGCCGAACAGATCCCAACTTTGGTCGGGCACACTTTTCCCAGGAACAAAGAAGGAAAATGCGGACGGCCATAGCGTCCTCCATCCCGCATAGGACGACAACGAATCGACGGACCCAGATTGGTCGGAGTCAGATCCACTGCCCGCCATGCCGGAGAAGGCCGGATATCGCCGACAGGGAGCTTGGGGGGCGAAGCGGAGTGGAGTGGAGTAGTTAGGGTTCGGTCAGGGGAGCGGATGGGAACGAATATATGTGAGGTCAGAGTGGGCCGGCATGAGCCAGAACCAATGTTGCAGACGCACCCGAACTTTCCCATACCTGCCCTAGGTTTGCGCTGGATATAAGGAGTGCCGGTCAGCCTAGAAGTTTGGGGCCGGTATTAGGCATCCATTTGGGTCGAGTTTTTTGACTAGTCAGTGACCGGGCCATCCATCAAAACGTATAGAAACGTTTGATGCGTCAAGCTGTAGATGCTCTAACTCTCGTGGCTGGTCATGGCTCTATTATTTATTATTATTATTATTATTATTATTATTATTATTATTATTATTATTGCGGGAATGACTCTGTTAATTTTAAAGCCGAGGTCTTTGAACCTTCTCTCTAGAGAAGAAAGGAACAGCCAGAGCATCTTCGTTGGGTGCTAGTCTTCCGATACCATTTTGTCGCGAGCTAGGACATGCAGAACAAGTCCCATCACATGCAGATGCAGATGTAGATGCAGATGCAAACGACAAAAGTCTCCAGCTAGCAAACTCCAATATCACATATTGTTTGTATCTGCTAGAAAAAGGAGGGACAGCTGTAGGCATCTTCCGTTTGGTGCTCATCACCCGATGCCATTTTGTCATGGCAGGACAACCAGGTCCTACATGTATACGTAATATAAGCAATTCAATCACGCAAGGTGGTTGAATTACTTACATCCCATCAGATGCACACGTAATATTGTTCGTGCATCCGGTCGGGGCGGGCTATATATAAGGAGGCTCGCACACAACCCGAAGAGCACAGCCAATACATCACGCTTTTCACCATGGACGACGATCTTGTATACCTGTGCTCTGCTTTGCTCTCGTGTCAGTGTTGGCTCACGGTTGTCCAGCTCCTGAAGCCGTGACGACGGCTGCCACCGGGGCCGCCGAACCTGCCGGTGATCGGGAGCGCGCACCGGCTGGTGATTTAACGCGCTGCCGCACCGCACGATGGGCGAGCTGGCCAGCGTGCATTGGCCGCTCATGTACCTCCGCGCCGGGCACGTGCTGTGGTGGTGGTTCCGTCCAAGGAGGCTGCCCGCGAGGTGCTCAAGACCCACGGCGCCATCTTGGCCACTGGGGCGAAGCTCATGGCTGGCGACATCCTGGCTCGACGGACCACCTATTCTGCCCTATCCCCGGCGACTACTTCGGAAAGCTCCGAAAGCTGTGCGTCTAGGAGATCCTGAGCAACGACCGCGTCCGCTCCTACAAGGACATCCGGGAGGACGAGGTGCGGAGCCTCGTCGACGACACCGGGGCGGCCGGGCGTTCGGCATGAAGAGCAGCAGAGCCGAAGACTTCGTGGCGGCCATCAAGCACAGGTTCGTCTACAGCACAAGCTTCTCGATCCCTGAGCTCTTCCCTGGTTTCACGGGGATTTTATCTTCCTCCCTAGCATAAGCATGGACCTCCAGAGCGTTCGTGACACCGTCAACGGCATCCTGAAGGAGATCATCGACCACACGGAGTAAATCCTCAAGACTGGCAGGTCAACCGCGTCGGAGAAGAACCCGGTGGAAGTTCTCCTCGGCCTTCACGGAAATGAAGACTTTGGCTTCCCCATCACCCGCTCCACGGTCAAAGCAGTTATCTTGGTTAGTCCTACTACTATTGCAGTACAATTTTAGTAGTAACACAAAATTTTAAAAGATTTTCAGGCCTCAACATTCATCTAATTTTTTTTGAAATATAAACATAGGCATCAGTTAAAATAAGATTTTCATGCCTCGACACTTGTCTATACAGAACATATATGCGGGTGGGACAGAGACATCTCCATGGTATGGGTCAAGTCAGAGCTGATGATGAAGCCAAAGGTAATGAGGAAGCTGCAAGACAAGATCAGGGCGGCGTTCCGCGAGATCGATCTCTGGACGAGCGGAAGTTGCATCAAGTACCTCGGCTTGGTGATCAAGGAGACGTTCAAGCTGTACCCAGCAACTACCATCTTGATCACTCGAGGGAGCACCGAGGCCTGCGAGATCAACGGGTATGTGATGCCAACCAAGACGAGGGTGATCATAAAGTCCTGGGCCATCATGTGTGACCCCTAGTACTGGTAAGACGCCGAGGAGTTCAGGCCGGAGAGTTTCAGGCAGCTCGCTTTGACTTCCATGGCCTCTGCTTCGGGTACACGCCATTCAGCGATTGAAGGATTAACAGGTACATGCTGCCAGCCAAGACGAGGGTGATCATAAACTCCTGGGTAATCATGTTGGACACCCAGTCCAGGAACATGCCGAGGAGTTCAGAGCGGAGAGGTTCAAGGGAGCTTGCATGGACTTTCATGGTGTATTCTTCGGGTACACGCCGCAGACCAAAGGATGGCATGTACCTGAAGCAGGAGTTTATGATGGCCCAGCAGTTTATGATCACTCTCGTTTTGCCTGTCATCACGTACTCATTGATCTTGCATGCCCCCGAGCGGCTTGTACCCGAAGTAGATGCCATGACAGTCCATGCGAGCAGCCTTGAACTTCTCAGGCCTTAACTCCTCGGCATTTTCCCAGTACTAGGGGTAACACCCGACAGCCCAAGATTTTATGCTCACGCTCGTCTTAGCTGGCATCACGTACCCATTGAGCTCCCATGCCTCAGTATACTCTCGAGGGACCAGGATGGGAGTTGGTGGGTATGGCCTGAATGTCTCCTTGATCACCAAGCCGAGGTAATTGATGTAACTGTCGCTCACCCGGACATCAGTCTCGGAGATGAATTCCTTGTCGCGGAATGCCGCCCTAGTCTCTCCTTGCTGCTTCCCCACCGGCATCAGGAGGAACCTCCAGAGCATTCCTGACACCATCGATGGTATCCTGGAAGAGATCATCGACCACAGAGAGCAAATCCTCAAGAGTGGCAGGTCAACCGCGTCTAAGAAGAACTTGGTGAAAGTTCTCCTTGGCCTCCATCACCCGCTCAACTGTCAAAGCAGTTATCTACTACTACTGCTGCTGCTGCTATTGCTACCACTGATACTATTGCTGCAGTACAATTTTAGTAGTAATACAATATTCCATAAGATTTTTACGCCTCAGTATTCATTTAGATTATTTAAAAAAAAAATTTCATGCCTCAACACTTGTCTATACAAAACATATATGCGAGTAAATTGCAAAAAACCACCACAGTTGAGGACGCTAAATCAAAAAATCACCACCTTTCGAGTTTTTTTATCAAAAAACCGCCAAAATTGTGCTGACAGTTTTCAGAAAACACTGATTGACTAATTAGAGCAGTTTGAGTGGAAAACTGACACCTGGGGGCCGCATGTAAGTGATGATGTGGCAAGAAAGGTCAACAACGTTTGCATGGACCGTTAAGTTGATATAGGCCCACTTGTCAGCAGTCTCTCTCCCTCCCTGGCAGTCCGTCGAGCAGCTTGTGAGCACGCTGGAGAGTTCGCTGCCGGTAGCGTTCGGAGCTACGCTACGGGGATGAGGGCTTCCATGCTAGGCACGTCTACCCACGAGCTGACGACCAAATCGAGCACCGCGGTGACCTCGGCCTCGCCGGAGCGGGCAGGGGCCTGGATGTGCTGGATGCCGGCTTTGACGGATTGGGCGCGCGGCGCAGGGCAGCTCGGCCTCGCCGAAGCGGGTGCGCAGCACACGCGGACGCACCCAGCTCGGCCACGCCGGAGCGGGCAGGGCCGCCGACGCGCGGGATGTCGGCCTTGACGTTGTGGGCGCACGGCAGCTCGGCCTCGCCGGAGCGGGCGCGCGGACGCACGGCAGTCGGCCACGCCGGAGCGGGCAGGGGCGCGGATGCACTGGATCTTGGTCTTGATGGAGTGGGCGCACGACAGCTCGTCCTCGCCGGAGCAGGCTGTTTCGTGGGCGCACGTGATTTCAGCCTCGCCGGAGCGGGCTAGGCCGTGGGCGCGCGGGCGCACGGCAGCTCGGCCTCGCCGGAGCGGGCGCGCGGACGCACGACAGTCGGCCACGCTGGAGCGGGCAAGGGCGCAAACGCACTGGATCTTGGTCTTGACGGAGTGGGCGCACGGGATTTCTGCCTCGCGGGAGCGGGCTGGGCCGTGGGCGCGCGGGCGCACGGCAACTCGACCTCGCCGGAGCGGGCTACGAGCACCGGCCTGCGTAGCTCCGCCTGTGCCCTTCCCTTGTCCGTCTACAGCAGCAACCCGCGGCCGATTAGCTTGGATTGTTTTTTGTGATTTTGACCGGTCCTCGCGTGACCAGTTAGCGCCGTTTACGGGTGTGACGGGTGCCGTCTCCACCCCAGCCATGTGGCACCTGACAGTGGCGCCCACCTGTCAGATTTTTGCATCAAACCGTTGTAAGTATTAGAATTAATTAACCATGTGTTAATTATGGGATTAATCCATGCTTGTACTAACCGCAGGCAGTTGTAAACTGCCGCGTCGGTTCCTGCCAAACATGCACCTCCTCTGAACAGACACTTTTTTCAATGGTGTCCTTTCCTTTGTATAAATAGCAGATGTCATCTAGTAAAGAAGATAGTTGATTCATTTTTCCTCTCAACACGTTATCAGCACGCTCCTGGCGGAGCGTTCCAATCGGCTTCACACGAGCAGTAGCACCCCTCGTCTCGCATCCGCGTAGATCGGCGGCGCTCCCGTCGCTATCCCCGGCGAGGCCTCTCCCACGAGCGGCTCTTGCGTCGGTGGTACCCAAACGTGGCGACGGCCACTCACGGCGATCTCATCCGTAACTGCCTTCTTCACGGCAAGAGCGGCGCACCAGGCCGCTCACAGAAAAGACGAGAATGCATCCGTGCAAGAAATTGAGTTGTAGAAACCAACTTGGCTGTCTTTTGTGATTACTAGATGACCCGTTGCGCCAATGGCGCAAAGGCCGATAGCAAGCCAATAATAGAAAGAGTGTGCATCAAAATATGTAAACACAGAAGGGAATATATAAAAATAAGTACGGATTGATGATAGTCATACAGACAGGATTGTCATAATCTTTTTACATAAGATCCAAAATGATGCCAGATATAAAAGTCTTGATAGGTACTTTTAGTAATACCAAGTTACGTAGCAAAGGACTATTGTGATCTGCTTAGATTGGATAGACAATCATGCATGCAGAGGCTTTTAGACGTGCACTTGAAGGCGAAAGCATATGCATACCCTTTCTTCATATTTGCCTTATGAAGAAGCTGCTCCAGTTCTTTGTGAGTGTAGCCCTGTTGTCGACGCCCTTGATAAAGTGGGCCATGACACTGGTGGTCCCGTCTCCTGTACTGATCGGTAGCTCATCATGTTCAGCATCCATGTGCGGGAAGAGGCTTCTCTTAGAAAAGTGTGTACTAAAGTACTGCAAATGAAGATAAAGGTTATTCAGTATATGGTTTGTTAGCATGTTCTTATAGGAAACACAAGAATGCATTTGTTTAAGATTACCATTCTTTTGCCGTCAGTAGCAAATGTTTCTATCATGTGGTATACATAGTAATGGTTAGGAGTTTTCTTGTCTTTGATGATATTTCAAAGATTGCGAATATTTTTGTTATACAGCTTAAATGTATTTGCCCACACACAGTGGGCAGCGAAC
The DNA here is from genome assembly GCF_018294505.1 of Triticum aestivum. NCBI lineage: Eukaryota > Viridiplantae > Streptophyta > Magnoliopsida > Poales > Poaceae > Triticum > Triticum aestivum. The sequence goes on from NC_057801.1 coordinate 68,215,729, forward strand.
TCGTCTAAGTAGTTCTCACCAAGCTTGCCTGCCAATTTACACAGAACTATAGTATTTAGTATTTGTCGGAGGAGTTGCTGCAAACAGGAAAGTAATAAGAGTTTTTACCGCGAGTACTGTACTTTCCATCTTTCAAATGGATTTTTTCCCTTTGAACTTTGGGACTTACCCGGCCTTGCGTGGGCGATGAATATATTCTAGGGGCTGCTTGTGCTCGCGGTAGGGTGGCGGTTCTATAAATGACAAGAGGGGTATTAAGCTGGGGGTGAAATGATGTGAATTATATAGAATTGGAATGACACAGTTACATAGCGATAACTATTGGCATGAGCCTGAGTCATATGGTTGATATCAACATCATCGGTACCGTCGAGTTCCGCCTGTTTGACTGGGAGCATCTTCAAATAAGCAGTAAGATTATGAAGTTTATCTAATTGTGTGTGGCTTTATCTAGGAGTTCTGACAACAGTAATTATCGTCTAGTGGTCTCGGAATCTCTGTAATTTGTAGTATGTTTGAGATGCTTTGCACTTCGGATGAACTATTATAATAGATCTAATTTTTTTTGGTAAAGAAAGTTCATATGGGTAGGAACTCCCTCGTTCAATTGAGCGGTAGGATTTTGACTGGATCGTTACATTTGTTTATGTGAAAAAACAATCCCTGAGAATATAGACCCTAAAAAAACTCACTGTAAATAGATGGCTGGGAGCGCTCTTAAATATGTTTGCTTGGTGGCGCCCGCTGTTCAAGGGTGGACGCGTGGTGGGCCACAACGTTACGCATGTCGGGTGTGTGTGGGCTTCCGTGTGTGCAAACCTGGCCAAATGGACCGACCCGGCCTTGGTAAAAGGGCCAGGCACGCTAAGTACTCGGGTCGCGTCCTCCCTAGTCCAGGATCAGCCCCTCCCTAAACAGGATGGCACGACGGCCCGTTTCGCATGCCGGCATAAAAGCAAGTACAATAAGGTGACATAAGCAGGCTATGAGGACTAAAATATTATATATTTGCTTAGTTGGAGGAGAGAGAAGAGAAGCGAGTTGTTGATTATTAGCCAGTTGCAGCACGAGACTCAAGACACTTTGTGAGGTTGTATGGTAGGCCAACTATTAATAACGTACTCCCTCTGTTTCTAAATGCAAGTCTTTGTAGATATTTCATGATGAACTACATACGGATGTATATAAATATAGTTTAAAGTGGAAATTCATCCATTTTACTTTATGGACTTATATTTGAAAATAAAGGGAGTAGTACACACTTAAAATTTACTATTGTACATGTGGCCTTATAGCCGATTGTTGTATTATTAACCATACTATCATCCCACTAAAAAATCACAACAACCATGTTCTAGAAAAAGGCATGTCCGCCCGTGACCATGCGTAGGCAGGTAGATTGTAGTGCGCTCGTCGCCTTGTGGCTGCAAGGACCCAGGATGCGCATTGATGCATGCAGTGTGTCGGGTGTGTGTGCGCGTGTCCTCTCAGCAAGCTTTAATCTCCAGCTGGCCGCTGGTCCAAGCCGCGTGTCGGGTGTGTGTATGGGTTTCCCTGTGAGCGTGTCTTCTCAACGGGCTAGCGACTCGGCGCAGCTCTGAAGAGTGGAGATTGGCGATTTGGGGTGCTGGATACGCCTCGGTTCCAAGCTGTGGCTAGAGGATCCCCGCCGTCGTGTTGTTCCGGCTGTCGGTGCTACTTCCGCGGCTGCTCCTTGGGCGCTGCTTCGCTGTCCACGCGAATTGTGCCGTTGCTGTTCTGGTCATCCATCTCGCCCTGCGTCTGCTCGGCCTGCTGCTTTGCCCTGCGTGCGATCTGGTTTGTATTGTTTCCTCTGGTATTAGATTTGTTGTCGTGGGCTGTGTTCGGTACGGTGTTTCTTGAGCAACGATGTCGTTGGATTAGGCGCTGATTTTTATGGACGCCGCTTATGTGCTAC
>NC_057801.1:68218080-68246015 GCF_018294505.1 Triticum aestivum
CTTTGACAGAAGTAGATAGGATCGATGCACCCACCGCATAGAGCTCAATGAAGCTCGTCAATCCAGCAATACATGGCATCGGGTAGCGTCGCGACACGTCAACCAACCACGCAGCCACCATTGTCTTACCTGCTCTAAGCATGCACTTAACGTTGTTTCAGATGGAATGCATTCAACATACATGGTGGAAGAGAGTTGCCCCCAGGCCCCCAGTACTGAACCACGACGTCCACAATAAGGAGATGGAGATCATCGTCCCAGGGGTAATCAATTTAAACTTTGCTAACAATATGCGTGCACTTGCCAGAGAGGTGCATTCAATACTTCCCTACTTGAGGGGATCGCATATACTAAATTAAAATGCAGTGATCACATAACAGATTATAAATTGTTTTCTTAATTTACACACACTGTACACCTGCTTTCCCAAATCGGCATTACCATATCACCGTATATCCAACCTTTAGGCGCAACAGGCAACCTACAATTGGAGTGATGGTTCAGTAAGAAAGAACATTTAGCACAAAGAAAGATGAATTTTGAAAAAAAAAACTTGCAGTGAACACAGAAAAAATCGATGCTCGACTGACTACTAATACCATCTCAAAATATGCAAGATGCAAGATGCTTGACTGACTACTAATACCATCCAAAAATCAATGCTCAACTGACTACTAATACCATCTAAAAATAAGAGGTCAAACCAATCAAGTGAAAGACTTTTGAACTGGAATTAGACACATTGTACATCATCAATCATTAGGAGCTGGACCCCATAGAATCTTTTCGGCTTCGGTTGTATGATTAGAATTTGGCTTCAAACTAACTAAACTAAAGAGTTTTTTTCCTTGTCCACTCTTTTGTTGCTAAATTATGATCCATAAAGTTATAGTGCATCTTGGAAAGGTTATAATAGTTTTGGTTACAGGGTTGATGATATATCTATGGATATTATGTTGACTGATAGCCCATGGTTCATCTGAGCTCACTTTGGCGCGAATGCGGTGATGAAGGTTCGACCTGCAGTTTCAGATTTCCCTTGACTCATTCAGTGCAGCTTCCTTCGTGACGTATGCCACATGCTAATATCAACTTTCTCATTGTATATAAATTTTCAGGAGAAAAAAGGAAAAAGTTGATACGGTTTTCCTTGCAGCTCAATTTTCACACCCTTCCCAGGTTAATATTCACTGCTTTCTTTGGACCAACTTTATGCTGCCTTTTCTCTGCACACACCTCATCAAAACTGAACCAAGAGGCATCACATAGGTTTAGATGGCGCGTGTGAACATGGTTTAAGATATGATATTTCTTGGAGAGAGCAAACTAACCCTTTCAATTTCACGATCTATTAACTAAAATATTGATCGACGGCACATTCTGATGCTTCAACTTTGTTTTTGCCTTATTGTCACTTAATTAGGTAATATAGTAAGAAAGAATACTGAATGAGACTCGAAGGAATTTTGATGTCAACTCGTGATTAGCAGAACTTAAAATGATCTCTTTAGACAAGTATCAGATTAAAGAAACCAATATAGAACCTTATTAAATAGGGACTTAGCTGGAAGGTGAGAAAGAAATTACAATTGCTATTGGTGCAACAATACAAAATTTAGCTTAGCTATCTATCAGATTTCTTGACTCAAATTCCAGCTAGCAAAGACGAAGATTGAATCCCCAAAAATCCATGCTAAACCAAATATAGACTTGTTGATTTACCTCAATTGAATTATTTATAAAACATTATACATGAACTTGTTTTAAATACATGACAAAATCTAGCTGAGCTAAACCTTCCTGGAATCTTATGTGGATTTTTAGAGTTTAGACCAAGGAGAAATGGGGAAATAATTCGGGACAGAGGGTAGTGCACACGGGAGCCTCAGAATAGCGGGTAGCCTAGCGATGTTTATAGGAAAAAGGTGGCTTTTGTCTCATCAGTGAGTTTGTTGCCCAATGCCCGTGCTACTGATATAATGTCGTTCATGACATACCTCGCCCAGTTCAAATTCGGGATGTCATCCAAATTTTATGAGAGCCACAAAATATGTTGGAAGAATAACTACGGATCAAATGGACCTCGAACTTTATCTCACCGTGAACACCACATCAATCACATTCTAACAGGAGGCCTCAGCCATCGCCAAGGCATCTCATGGAACATGGGGGAAACTCCAAATCGAACAGAGCAACACAAAAATAGGAATCAGGCATGAGGAAAGGGGAATAAGCTAACCTGGGTAATGGGATCAGCAGGCCCAGGAGGGTGCCACCATGCCAGTGGCCTCCACAAGAATAATCTTGCACACGATGTCGCCTCAAGCAATGGATCGCCAACACCAGAACCGAAGCACTTGTTGTTCATGGTTTCAGTTATGAGATATCCCGTGAACTGAGGTACAAATCACAAATAGGTCAGCTCATGAGCTAAAGAATATAATCTTATCCAAGAAAAGATAAAATAGTTCGCAGCAACAAAGCTTTATTAAGTTCTTTACTAAGAAAGCTAACTTAGAAATTACAGCCCAAACAGAGAATAAATGGTTTAGAACAGGCATAAATCTGATCCATCTTCCATCATCAATAATAAAAACAGGAAATCTTGAAATCCTTGATCCAAACATCATAAGTCACAAAAGTCGAAGCAAACAGTGAACTGAAAATTACTCTGAAAAAAACTTTTCTTTTGTTGACTCTAAACGAAGCCCATGCCCTGTTACTCCATTCTTTTGTTGACTCTAAATGAAGCGTGATTTATATGTTCGATTACAGCCATGACTTGGCGATATTCTAAAGAATATAACTATAAGACCAGAGATAGAAAACTAACAGAGAATGCTGAGAATAGAGAACACCTGTAATATAGTAATGGTACAAAAATTTGGTCGTAAGGTTGTGTGTGGCCGACAAGGGTGGCTCAGGGAGCGCACCATGCAGCAGCGTGCGAGCGCTGCGGAAGATGGGGATGGGAGGGAGGCGTTTGCGTGCGCATTTGGTGATCAAATGGCTCAGGAGGGGACCGATCTTGGGATAGGATCAGTCAACCAACATGTAGTAGTGACCTGACCGGAAAGGTAGGATTTGCATGAGCAGGTCAACAGAGAATTATAATGTCAGCATATAGCAATAAAACCAATGAGCACTATCAAGTTACCAAAAAGAGGGCGTTTACCGACAGCTTACCGTTAATTTGCAGTCGTACCACTCAGTTAAAATTAAGAATAACCACACCTCATTCAATTATGATTCAAACAACATGAACAATTATCCGTGAAGTTCATTTCTAAACTACGCGCTTATTAAGATAGGTGTTTACCGGTAATAGGGTAAAATGATACATAAGTTTTAACTTCAGGATAGGTATTTACTGTATTTTTCAGAGATGGACATGCGGGTCACCCCATTAACTCAACAAGTAGATATATTAGCTAGCTATTGGTGTTCTCAGAAACCATAAATAGTTTAAACCGAATTATGTGTGCTTGTGCAGATAGTATAGATGTATGATGGATTCCTAGTTGCCGTGATCAATGATCAAGGAGATGCTTCTACATGCATACGCATAGAACTAAGCATTCATTCTTCTCCTTGATTCTATTCTCCTGTTAAGCTCTCAAATTTCTACACATTTATGATAGAAAAATGTGATACTACAACTGCAGTTTATATTGCTGTATTTATATGCTTCCATACACATGCTATGAAGCACGAAACATGACAAGGAAAATACAAAGGATAGCCTAAAGCAAAACAATGGGGTTAACTAAAATTTACCTATTCTAAACTTGTTTCTTTCTGAACAGAGCATCAACTCAAACCACATATAGCAGTGAAGCAACAATGATATTTTCTCTAAAAATCCAACACAGTGCCACAGACAGCACACAACACACTTAAGTACAAAAAATCATCATTTTCCTTTGAAAGGGAGGGCGTTGGTTGGGTAATGTGTACCAAAAAATCATGCCAAATTTGAACGAAAGCCTGGGCAACCACTGAGACATAAAGGAGTCAGAGGGGAGGTAAGGAGGATTGGGAGTAGGTCATCTATGCAAGGAAGATCACGGGGACCAAAATCCTACATGAGACTGAAATGGAAAGGTTGCCCAAGGCAGACAAGAATCATCGGAATCATTTTCGAATCTAAAAATGGAATATAGACAGCAGTGACGATAGTAGTAGATGCAGAATTATGCTTAAGAGCACAACTGAAATCTATATAACCGTCGTATTCATGTGCAGACATATCTTCATCACATCATCGTTTTCCAAGTATAGTTAATAAGAAATCCGATTCACATATGTCCTGGTCATCCCATTTATGCTGAATATATTCAAGGCACTTCTGTAACAATTTTTTTTAAATACCCACTGTTATCTAATATCTAGTAAACTGGGTACAAAAGACGGAGGCAAGAAGCCCATGTTCTCTCAGATCGAGTATATCCCTGTCCTGAATGGTGTATCCAAGGTTCCCCATGTCATGTTTAAGTACGAATCACTTGTTTATTGTGACATGGACCACTGATATCTGAAATATATGAAAAGACCCATCAGGGCCCAGGAAAAATATGCCCTCCTAAAAGTAAAAGAATGTCCCTGCTATTTAAAAGAAGATTGGCACTAATAAGAGGCTAAGGAGAAGCAAAATAAGCAAAGTAAATGTCTGAAAAATAAGAGGAGAGCATCTTCGACATTACCTAGATACATTCAGAAAATCAAAAGCACCTGAACTAACAACTAAAACAGTGCCCTGAAATAGAATCCCAGACATGAAGCTATAAGCATAAATAACAACCAACGCAAAATCAAAAGAAATAAAAATATGTGCATCACAAAATACTATTAGGAGATCAGGTCTACTGTACAAATATGAGGCAGCTGCCATACAATCTCTAGATGCGAAACAGCTGCATTCATAACTATATATGCATTAGCAAGATAAATCACTCTACCGATTTGTAAGCAGCAAACCAGCTCAAATGTAGTCATCATCAGTAACTCTTGCTTCGATAATAACAGCCAACCACCATGTATATCCATCCATGATACATAAAGGGGGAGAAGTAAATTACGTTGAATGAGAATTAATTAATTGCCACGCGGCTGCAGCTGCCAAACATGCCACGGTTAAATACATGGATTTTGTCAGGGATCTGGGTACATGAAAATAGACAAAGTAACAAATCAATTAGAAGGAGCCAAAACAAGCAGAGGTGGTCAGTGAGAATACCCGCAGGCGCCCCAACAGGCTATAGACACCATGTCACCGTGACATGAGCCGAGACATGGTGCCTAACATGAGCCGAGACAGGCCGGCGAAACTGTAACATGACGTGCAACATGTAAGAAAGTAAGCATCCAGGGAAGATAGGCTGGCAGGCCAAGCAACTAAATTAGAACACATACACCCATTTCTTGCACAGAGCAGTGCTTGTAATCCCTTTATTTATTTTCATTAACAAAGTGAGAATGCAGGGTTATTTTTTCATTAAAAAATGTGAGAATGCAGGGCGGAGAAGGATGAGGAAGCAACGATAGAAAGCTCTATTACCTCACACGGCCATTCGAACTAATCACCAGGAGACAAAAGAACATATTAGGCTCTAGGAATTAACACAACCTCTATTGCTTTGTTCATACACACTCAATTCTGAAAAAGGAAAACATAAGCTTCAGGAGCAAACAAATAGAATATGAAAACTGTATATATATACAGAGAAAACAAAAATAGGAACGCAAACTGTCATATTACTCCCAGGTGTGAAGAGCCAAAGCTATTTTCAAGCAGTATTATAAGCTAGCTCTAGATTTTACTCCATAGTAAACAGAATAGTTTTGTAAGGTAGCTCTAGATTTTATACGATTCAAAAAAGCAGCAGATGGACACATGATTGTACAACTGATGCATAGTCACCCTCTTCTTGGAATAGCCCACGGCTTATACATATAGATGAAAATTTCATCCAAACATGCCAGTGTTTTTAGGCCATTAAATGGAAAGTGATGCATTTTTTGTTTGTCAAGTCCCTATTGACCCACAGGGCAAACAGTGGTGTTTTACCAGGCCAACTATTTTCAAAATTTCACTAAACAGAACCCAACACCCAAAAGTAATAGAGGGACGTTCTCCTCATTAGCATACAGACTGCACAGAGGTGAGCTATATGGACTCTACAACCAGCAGCAAGTGCAAGATGTGTAGTGTGTATGCCTAGTTGCCTACCAAGTTCTACTTCATTCTACTGGTCAGAACTCTCTAAGGCGTCCGCCTTGCCTTATGCCTTACCGCTTAGGCGGTGAGGCGCCCCCCCCAGCGCCTTGCCTCGCCTTACTGCCTTAAAAACATAGCTCATCAGTTACCTACGCCATCTCACAACGCCAAAAACATCCATTCATGGCAGAGAATATATCATCCACCACCGCAACGGAAAAGGAAACATAAACGAATTAAATGAACATGTAAAGACAATAAAAGAAAATTGTGCTTAAAAAGAACCAGGTCCATACGCCTTGAGATGGTTCAACAAAGCAGTAGCATGGCAAGGATCAAGATAGAACTTCATGTCACGCTATGGTCATGCATTACTGAAACGAAAAAAGGGACGTTGAAGATAGCTGACCTCAATGCATATTTTTTTGCTGAGGGGGGCAAGACTGCTACCAGATTTTGTTTCAGATTTCAGGTTTAACCATCCACAAAAGTAATTAGTAGTCTTAAGGTTCAGTTGCAAGCTCAAAGCTGTAATCACCACAAGATTGAGTGTATGTATAGCAGCTTAGTAAAGACAAACTGAGTATATGTATAGCAGCTTAGTAAGGCAAAATTACAAACATACATAGGTTGATCATGCAACGGATATGCCAAAAAAGATTGGCTTGTACATGAATTAATGGATATATACAGGTTGAGTACTTCAGTTGCCTACAAACACATAAAATGGACAATGAATATTTGCCTACTACAGCAAAACCTCATCTCTATTTGCCTGCATATTGTGTTGGTTGCCTACAAACCAAAAATCGAACCGCAGGGATTCTGTATAGTTGACACAAACAAAATGCCTAAACTGCTTTTCTCAAGATCCCGTGACTGAAGGTCGTGGGTACCAAATTGTAATATATGAGCATTAGTACCTCTTAGGTAGCACAGAAATTCGTTGGAACTTCAACAAGAGCGGAACGGAGGCGAATACACGGGCACATAAATTAGACAAATAAATGAAAGATAAAAATAGCTTTTCTGAATAATGTAGAGGCCCAGCCACTTGTTGTTGATCTTGCAAGATGTGTTGGGATCCCACAAGAATCAAATGCCTCAGGAATCTCCTCCCTGCATGATCCAGTGCCAACAAAATTCTGAGATGATGAACACAAGAGGGAAACAAAAAGGCGGCGGCCGTACTGTGGAGTGCAGCGGCCGCAGATGGATCGAGGACCTGGTGGTTGGATGGATGACGAGGATGCCAACGACGGATGACCTCAAGGCCAACCAACGGCTCCGGCGTCAGCCATGGCGGCCCGGACACCAAGGACAAGGGCGTCCTCCTCCCCAACCACCACTTTTCCTCAGGGGCCCTGCCCCTCCGCAAGCACCATGAAGACATGCCTGCTCTGATCTCCCACGAATCAAGAGATGAGCTCAGGTTACAATGCAAAGATGAGTAAACGATGAAGAAAAAGCTCACTTGTGCCAAAACTGACCTGCAGTTCGTAGACGCGGTAGAGACGCGATGGTTTCCCCGTCAGCCAGCCGCCCACACGCGCCCCCTTCATCTCTTCTCCCTATCGAGCCCGCGGCGCGCGTCTTTCCCGTCGGTCCACTTGCTGGCCACGCGTGCGGCTCCCTCTGCCCCGATGTGGGTGGTTGAAGCTCGCCAACGGGCGTCCCCGGACCTTCTTGGGCGGCGGCTTCCTCCGGGTTGCGTGGTCGTCGGACAGAGAGGAGGGAGGCGGAATGGCGGCGGCGGCGGCTCCAAGTGCCAGTCCACCCCTGGTGGGGATCTGCTTGGCACCCCAGGGACACGATTGACCTCCTCCTCTTTCCCTGCAGTATTCTTCTCAGGCCGCTGCACCTCCCTCTCCTCTGTCCTCTCTTTGTCCCTCCTCCCCTTCCTTCACTCTTCCTCATCTTCTATCTCCCGGCCGCCGTCGCCGTCAAGACCACCGCTCTTGCCGCGTCTTCAGCTTGCTGCACGATTTGCGACGAGGTGCGCGCCGGCTCGCGCGGTTGCTGCTCCTCTGCTCCTGCTGAGTCTGGATCGAGGCCGCTCTCCTCGGCTCGAGCTCCTCCCCGGGCTCCCTTTCTCCTTCCCTTCACCGACGGGATCCCTTTCTCCTTTCCCTGTCCTTCCATGGTGTCGTTGATGGCGAGTGGACGGGGAAGAGAAGGAAGGCGAGGTGGAAGGGAGGCTGCGGCGGCGACCACGGGCTACCAGGCAGGGAGGGGCGGCGGAAGAGGGGAGAGGAGAATGGGTGGGGCGTGGGGCTCGAGGCAGGAAGGGGATTGGGGGCTAGGTTTTCACCTCGCTCTCGGGTTCTCCCACCGTCGTGGCACAACTCACATACACGCGCGCCGTGACTGAAATGTTGGGCCCGTGTGCAACGATGGCCCAGTCGTCATGCACTGAAACTTGAAGCCACAATGTAAAGTAAAACCTACGGCCAGATCTTTGAGAAAGAGGTAAAAAGGAGCAGAATTTTGACAGCGAGGTGAATCGTGTGAACCGGATCCATCGCGCGATGCAAGTGCGCTAGAACGGCGGGTAACGTAGGAGGCTTTATATGTTAGATTATCATAGATCTAATCACGTGTCTTCTGTTCATCTTATGCACATATGAATCGTCCGTTCCGGATCGCGAATGAATTCATGGAGATGAGGACATTGAGACACCGATTGCTACCCCATGCAAGAATCGGGAGAATTCTTCAACGGAGATGGCATAAATACCGGGGACGACTTTGGCAGGTATGGGCATGGCATCGATTCCAGCCCCTGATGGTCGAAACCTTCGGCCGGCGATCACCGCGCATCAGCGGATTTGGACACAGCGCACTCCAGTGGGCTCGGTGATGCACGGCGCCCTCCGGTGCAGCGCGACCATTGACCCTGGCAAGGTCGTCGGCACCGGCACATGTGGCTGGCCGCGTGTTTCTCACATGCATACTGCGAGGCGGCGGTGGCCATCAACTGGCACGCGACGCCGCAGCCCTCCACCGGCGGGGAGGCGGTGCCCAGTGCGCTTGCAGCCCTCGGTTCTGACGCGGCCTCGACCCCGCGGCGTCCCGTTCGCCGTGAGGTGAAGTGCTCAGACGGCGCGGCCTCGGCCGGCGTCTGGAGACAACCAAACCAAGGAGGAGGCGGCTGTGGCCCACGGCTCCGATGTGGAGACAGCGGCCAGCGACCATAGCGCGTCGTTCCCAACCGTTCGCGGCGCAGCGCGCAGCACGCAGCTCTCCTCCGGCGCGGCTCGCAGCCCGATGGCACAAGCGGCCAGCGGCCGATGCGGTTCTCTCCGCTCGGCCATGGCGCAGCGGGCTCATTCTCGCGGGGCGCACCGGCTACGCTCCCCGGTCTCAACCTCGAGGCGCAAAGGCGATACTGCCTCCGGCAGGCCAGTGCACGGCGCGAGCACATCTCGGCCAACGACCGGCGTTTGGAGTGACTGCTCCATCCTGCATGGCCGCAGCGGCAGCGTGACCCCTCCGGCATCGCCCGCAGCATCTTCCCCGGCTTCCACCGGCTCACCACGGCCGGAGCAATGACCCGGCGCCAACGTACTCTACGTACCGGCGGTGTAGTGGTGTACAAAGCCAAAACGAATCTTTGATTCGTAACCACACAGAGAAAGCCGATGGTGCTTATCTCTTCGTTGTTTTTCAGTTTTCCCATCAAGATATTACTGTACAACGGCATTGTTTTGCGATTGAAATTAAGTTTTCTCGCACAACAGTACTGATTTGCGATTGAAAATTTTCTTTTCTCGCAAAACAATTTCATTGCGATTGAGATTAATTTTCTCTCGCAAAATATTAATTCACTTTGCTGAATTATCTTGCAACTTGATACAACATCATCTCATTTAATTTGAGGTCTATATAATTCAAGTTGTTCACCTGAACATCAAGATTGCACCATCATTACTATTCATTATGATAGTGGTGTATTTCTGTTGAGTACGATGTATTTCGGAATGTATGTATCTTCATGTTCGCTACATGTCGAGATTAATACGTCTATTTGCAATTGAGATTTTTAATTTCTTGCAAATAAGAATGCAAAATTCAAAGTGATTTCTTCAAATTGATGTATTGGGATCACAGGGTAGTCATATAGATCCAATGTCTTCATAGATTATCAATGACTACTGTTGAAGTCTATATTTTGTCATTTTGACATTATAATTGCTTTACAAAGTGCTCTCCAACACATTTTATTAAGTCATGACATAAGACATTATGAGTGAGTATCTACTAATTTCATCAGATTATACTCTCTAGTGTTGCGAGATCTACTCCATTTTGAAGATTATCTTCAAGGTGTCATATTTAGCAATTTGAGGTTCACGCTAATGGTTTCAAAATAACTTCTCGAAATACTCATTGATTTTGCTAAGTTCATTACAACATCAACCATGATGGTCCTTAATTTACTGGTTGTAAATTAATTATCTTTGGTTTACCCATAGCGGTAAAATATGGCTATAGAATTTGAGGCATTCGCTCTCAATGGACACCACTGCCCTATCTGGGCCATGGACATCATGACCGCTCTTGTATCCCGTGGGATAATGCCTCTGGTCAGGATCACACCGCTAACAGAAAAATGGTGTCTTATATATCATAAGGCATTAGATTCAGATCTCGACATCTGATTATTCTATATCAGCAATTTCTGGGATACAATGAACCTCAAGGGCAAAAGTTTGAATCTTACTTCAACCTTCAATCCGACATCACCAGCTGTGACGGGACCCTATGAGCATGGAGAATGTGATGGTTGAATATGCCTCAACCGACATGTTTGGAGACTATGAATAGTCTTTCAATCTCCTGAGTGGTCAATATAATTAATGTACATTTATGATGTTGTAACAACAACATAAGTATTGTTGTCATCGTCATATATTGTATATCACAATATATTGTATCAGCACTTTGGTACAAATACATTTGTATGTCTATATATCTGACAGTGATTTTCATATTGAGAATCTTCATGTCTATATATAAATTTCTATGGGAGTCAATCCGATGAAAAATGATATGTGCCTTGTGGACATATGCACCACAAACTCTATACTCAGGGAAGTTTAATGTTTCCACTCTCATTGAGAGAAAGGAGATATTTTAAAATCGCTAGACGCGATGAGGTATTTGTTGGCTCAACTCGAGTCATATTTACTATCCCTGTGGGTACTCGAGTAACGTCGGGATGCTTTATGCTTCTCAGGTTTCACTCGTACCCTACTAAACTATGGAGGTATCTGTCAAAATAGTTTCCATAGCGAAACTTATGATGACAACAAAGAGGAATAACTTCTCTTTACCATATGCAATGGATATGGCAAGCACATTCTATGCGTATCATCTGGATTGTACTACACATATGACACAACCCGTAGCACATGTTGTGTACAAGATAGTTTTCCAGAGTGTCTTGTACATGACAAACTTGGCATACTCGCCTTGGTCATCGAGACATTGGGTTGAAACCAAAACTATCAGCAATTCCATTGGTTTATGATTATTATGATGCTAAATTCTAACAATATTTGGATTTTGTGTGCACTGCATATGACACAGGGAAGCTAATTTTAAGGATTGTGCACCTTAAAGTTTACGCTGAACCACTCAGACTCCTTGAATGCATCAAGTCGAGGTAAGTGGTTTTTCCCAACCATTGACTAGACTATTCAGGTATCCATGGTTTTTCCAAAGACACATCTACATGATGGTCTCAAGTGTGCTTTATTCACACGAAACCATTGACTCATTATCCCGACATCGATTTCAAGCAAATCGAATGGATAGCATTTGCAGAATTCTCCTTGAGTGCCTTTTTCTATGGCCCTCGGATTGAAGTTTAGCAATTTGTCCTAATGTCTAGACTCAAAATGGTTTGGTAGAATCCCATCCAAAGAATTGAGCTCATTGCATGATCTTTACTTTGAAATTGCAACTTACCAACTTTACGTTGGAGTCATGAAGTTTTACACGCTCATGACCAAACTGCATAATTTTATTCCCCTCTATCTTTGATACGTGGAAATCTACCAAGTATTTCCTATCTGCAGTAATTCGGTTACACACCGATATCATCACCCCGACATACATCATTGGCCCCTCAACATATAGTTGGGATCTATGTGAGGAATAACTGTATTACCGTCAATACCTCAAGCCCCTCACATGGGGAGTTATTCAAGGCTAGTATGTTGATTCAATGAGGAATATTTCCAGGCATTAGGGGGAGAATTCAAGTACCATAAAGAATGCCAGGAAATTAGTGGAATGTTCAACACATTTCTGCCTCATATCCACGTAATCAAAGAGCTGAACCATGTGTTCAGAAGATTTGCAACATATTGCAAATAACCTGCCAGATTCATTTACTGACTATAAAGGTGTCACACAATCCTACAACCCTGCAAAGTATGCCTGAAAGAGTGGAGGTACCAACAAAATCCACTCCACTCCCCGTTCAAAGCAACAGGGGGAGATGTATGGCATAAGTACATCAGGATTCAGCTTCTCGCAAGCAAGGATATCAAGGCCTGTGAATCAGTAAATGCAAGTCAACTTCACGTTGGCAGACACCTAATGGGTAGTATACACCCAGTGGACGGGAAACCTCCACCAACCCAGGTCATAGTGCACACAATGACCGGGATATTGGAATACCCGACTTAGCCGCATTGGGAAATCGCAAGCAGTCACCTTGGGTAACGATATTTCCATCAACTCTATATTGATATATAGATTCTGGAGAAACATATAACCGGAAGTCTGCAATTGTCGACATACATTTCTCAACTAGATTGCAAAACCTTTCACATGATTCAGGTCCAAAGACCATGGCCATGGCAAAGTGTGAACAACACTCGGACTGAACTCAAGCAAAGGGTATAATCTAGGTAGAAATGATCTTGCTCAATAATGGAAAGATATTCATAAGCAATACCTACACCAGTTTTCTTCTGGAAATAGAATTGAGAACAACGAGGTGGTGAAACAAAGAGCAAGTATTGTAGCAGAAGGGTTCACGCAGATAGCCAACTATTCTCCAGAGATGGAATCTCTTTCCGATAACTTATTTCATTAGCAGTACAAAATCATCTATCACTGCAGTTGATAGATGTAGTGATTACATATCCAGGTGGATCACTAGATTCAGACATATATGATTGTTTCCCGATGGAATCTCAATTCTGAATCGAAATACAAAATGCAACATACATTGTGTAAAATTAGTAAGTCACCATACGACTTATTGTTGTCAGTACATATGGTACAACTGACGTAGTGAGATCCTTATGCACAAGGGTTACTCCTACAACGATGATTATCCATGCTTGTGTGTCTGCAATGATGACACATGTAATCATCTAAATGATGGAGTTTAAAATGAAGGATTTGGGTAAACCAAAATACCGCTCGTTACTACAACTTGAGCACCTTCATTCATACATTATGGTTTACTATGTTATCTATATCCAAAATATATTGGAGAATTTCATTGTGGACAAATCTTATCCATCCATAACTCTCATGGTAGTTCATTCTCTAGACGCAGAGAAATATCGATTTAGACCAAGAGATGATGGAAATGAGATATTGGGACTCAACGTTCCATAAGCCATTGGATCCACCAAACACGATTGGTTGGTACTCAAGAATATCTTTCGATATCTCCAAGGCATCAAACATTTTGTCCTGGTTTTTCAGTTTCATAGAAATGTGAACACCGATATCATTGGATACATCGATCAGATCCCCACTATGTCAGATCGTAGACAAGCTTAGTGTTCCTACTAGGTGTGGTAGCCCTCTCATGAAGAGTCTTCGAAACAGACATCATGGCTACATCCACCAACCATTATCTCAAAGATAATTTTGCTTGTGTTGCCCGGATGCAAACATGTTACATAATAAGCAATATCACTATATTGCATATCTTGCAAGTCAAATCATGTGACTGATTTGTTCACCAAGTCTCTACCAACTTCTACATTCCGAAAATATGTTCATGGAATTGGTATATGACGGCTTCGGAATTTGCAAGAATCAGGGGGAGTATCTTCCTGAATTGTTCCTGTTAAAAGCATCATATTATACTCTTTTTCCCTTCATGAGTTTACTTTATAGGTTCTCATGAAGGTTTTTAATGAGATAATATCAACACAAGACCATATGTCATATTTTCTGTTTTCCCCACCGGTTTTTTTAAGAAAGTATATAAGACATATTTATTGTCCTTTAATTCTATGGGTTTTTCTCATATTGAGTTAAACAGACAATAATCATTATATGTTGCATCATTTTCTCCTTATTTTTCCTACTGGGTTTGAACGAGTTTTTGGCAACATATCAAACACCTCTATCCTCATTTTTCCCACAGGGTTTTGGAGGAAACTTTATCAAGATGATGTCTGCTCACAAGATCAAGCATTGATTAGGGGGAGTGTTAGAATTAATTAACCATGTGTTAATTATGGGATTAATCCATGCTTGTACTAACCGCAGGCAGTTGTAAACTGCCGCGTTGGTTCCTGCCAAACATGCACCTCCTCTGAACAGATACCTTTTCCAATGGTGTCCTTTCCCTTGTATAAATAGCAGATGCCATCTAGTAAAGAAGATAGTTGATTCATTTTTCCTCTCAACAGTAAGCAACGCATTAGTGTTTTCTAAAAACTGCCAACACAATGTTGGCGGTTTTTTGAAGAAAAAAAACGAAAAGTGGTGTTTTTTTGATTTAGGGTCCCCAATTGTGGTGGTTTTTCGCAATTTACTCCATATATGCGGGTGGGACAGAGACATCTCCTTGGTATGGATCACGTCAGAGCTGCCGATGAAACCAAAGGTGATGAGGAAGCTGCAAGGCAAAATCACGGCGGCGTTCTGCGGCAAGGAATTCATCACTGAGATTGATCTTGGGATGAGCGGAAGCTACATCAAGTACCTCGACTTGGTCATCAAGGAGATGTTCAAGCTGTACGCAGCAGCTACCATCTTGGTCCCTTCAGAGCAGGGCCGGTCTCGAGATTTCAGGAGCCCGAGGCGAAACTACAATCTGAGACCCTTAGTATAAATGTCTAACTATTAATCATCATTTTTAGATATAATTTTATCAAAGAAAACAATTAAGTGCATCAAAAATCCGTGTGCATATCATCCAAAATCAGATGTGTTGTCCACTACCTGATTGACATTTCAGGCCCCAAATGCATTCTTGCATTTATCGGAGTTGAAAAGCTTAAAGCAAAAACAGAACAACTTTTTGCGTGTTTTGAAAAAACTAACCATCTCCTATCACACACCTCTCCATTGCTCATTTTTCTTGAGTGTTTTAGCGTTTTTAAAAAATATCGTGAATTTTCATCAAACGGATATTTAGTGTTTTATTTTTTCCCTTTTAGGCCCCTTTTCCACTAATATGTCCCTGTCTTTGTTATCAAGACTACCCCAATTGGTTGGATCATAAATATCAATAGTAATAACCGGTTCCTCATCAACACTAGCAGATTGTCGTAGATGAGTTAAATATGGGCTCATGATCACTCACATTGTTATCATCCATGTTGAGGTTAACATTTTCTTCTGTAAGAGTATGACCATCATCTTTCTGATTGACATTAGTCTGGTCATCGGCCAGAACTATCACCAACTCTTCTGGATTTCTTGAAGTGTAAATATTTCTCTTATAATATTTAAAAAGGGATCCTCTCAATGCTTCTTTCTTCTCATCTGCCTCATTCTTCCTTTTTCCTTTATCATCACTTCCGAATGGATACTTTCTACCTGAACTTGAGATGACCCTGATGAAATTGAAAGGAACAAATAGTTATTAGAATTAACCCAAAGCTAATTAAAATATTAGATTTAAGTACGGAAGATCATCTAATATGATGACAAAATCTGCTAGGGCATAGTAATTAGTATACTATCTTCTCTCTGTAATCTAATCTGCCTATGTGTGTGCAATGATTCGAGCGTCCTATCAACAATTCCCTGTTAACCTGTTTGACCGATCGAGAATTTGCAAATCAGGATTAGAAAGAAAAAAAATAGGGAGAAGAACAGGCGAGGGAAGAGGGCGCGACGAGAAGTACCTGCCACCGCAGTGAGGGATGCAGAGTTGAAGCGGAACAGGCAAAAGGTCAGGGAAGGACCGAATGATCCGAAGTTACGGGAGGAAATCGTGATTAGTTTCTTTTAGACAAAGAAAATCGTGATTATTTTTTTTCAGAGAAAGGAAATCGTGATTAGTGAATCGAACGATTTGATTCCTTTCTTTTGAGGAGAGAAAGATTTGATTCCTGCCCAGTCTCCACGTACTTACGTGCAAACATGGGCTAGGCCCATCGTATCTATTTTTACTTCCTAGGCATAGCACGCAAGAGGCTGAGCTGCTGGGGAGCTCATAGTCAGCGCTGCAGGCGCCCGTTAACGAGCTGGCGCCTGCAGTGTCGCTGGCATGGGCCGGCCCAACGCTCGTTTGCAGTGGGAGTTGTTCGCTTTTGAAGTAAAAAAGCAATAAAACCTGGGACGTGGAGTTTCTACACCCAGGAGCAAATGCTCCTGGTGTGAACAGTAAAATATAAAAAATTCAAAAAAATGTCAAAAAATTCTGATTTTTTTGTGGCATACTTATACAAATGTTTGTTGTGCACGTACATCGTGAAATCACATTGGTAGAAGGTGTGGTAAAATAAACAAAATCGATGCTCTGAAAATGTTACTTACAAAAGAATTTTAGAGCTCTGATTTTGTTTTTTTCGGCACGACTTCCACGAATGTGATTTCGTGATGAAAATTTTCATGCACAAGAAACACTTGTGAAAGTATGTCACAAAAAAATTCTGAATTTTCTGATTTTTTTTCATTTTACTGTTCACACTAGGAGCATTTGCTCCTGGGTGTAGAATGGTACTTTTTCATAAAACCTGAGGATAGCTGGGGATTCGAACTCTGGATCGCTTTGTTGCAAGTGCACCACACTAACCACCAGAACAAACTAACTTTGTTGTCTTCTATAAGAAAACAATTCTAGTTAACCTTTTCGTGAAGTAAAACATTAATATATACTCAACATAAATTATCTCAAAAAAGAAAACGTAATTTCGAAAAAAAGTTCATCAAATTTTAAGCAAAAGTTCAAAAAAATGAAAAAGGTTCATCGATTTTCAAGAAAAAGTTCATTGAATTCGAAAAAAGTTCACCAAATTCGATGAAAAGTTCATCGGATTCGAAAAAAGTTCATCGAATTCAAAAAAAAGTTCATTAGATTCAAAAAAAGTTCATCGGTTTTGAAAAAAGTTCATCAAATTCGAAAAAAGTTCATCGCATTTAGAAAAAATTCATCGAATTTGAAAAAAGTTCATGTAATATGAAAAAAGTTCATCAAATTTTAAAAAGTTCATCGAATTCAGAAAAAGTTCGCCAAATTTGAAAAAAGTTCGTGTAATCTGGAAAAAGTTCATCGATTTTAAAAGAATTGTTCATCGAATTTGAAAAAAGTTCTTGTAATCTGGAAAAAGTTCATCGAAATCAGAAAAAGTTCATCAAATTTGAATAAAGTTCATGTAATCTGAAAAAGTACAATGATTTAAAAAAACATGACATTCTTTAAAAAAATCACGCATTAAAAAAGCAAAGAAAGAAAGAAAAAAGGGGAAAACGAATAAAACCGTCAAGAATTCGCGAACCAGAAAAAACAAAATAAAAAGAAAGAGCGACTTAACTTAGCACACAACAAGCGCGATGTCGTAGTGGTTAGGAAATGCCGAGCTGCTGCCTGCTGAGCGCTGCCGCTGACTCAAATTTTCTTTCTCGCTCGAAGACGGAAGACCTGGGAGGGGGCCCCTACCTTTTGGGGGCCCGGGGCGGCCGCCCCGCTCGCCCTGCCCCAGGTCCGGCCCTGCTTCTGAGAGCACCAAGGCCTGCGAGATCAACGGGGACGTGCTGCCAACCAAGACGAGGGTGATCATAAACTCCTGGGCCATCACGTGGGACCCCTAGTACTGGGACGACGCTGAGGAGTTCAGGCCGAAGAGGTTCAAGAAGCTCGCATGGACTTTCATGGCGTCTACTTTGGGTACACGCCTTTCGGGGCCTCCAGGATCAGTAGGTATGTGATGCTAGCAAGACGAGGGTGATCATAAATTCCTGGGTAATCATGTTCGACACCAAGTCCGAACGACGCCGAGGAGTTCACGCCCGGAGAGGTTCAAGGGAGCTCGCATGGACTTCCATGGTGTATTCTTCGGGTACACACTGCAGAGCAAGGATGGCATGTACCTGAAGCACGAGTGTATGATGGGCTGATGGCCCAGCAGTTTATGATCACACTCATCTTGCCTGGCATCACGTACTCATTAATCTTGCAGGCCCCAAGCAGCGTGTACCCGAAGCAGAATTGACCAAAATTGCTCCAAAATCTCAATTTCAATCTATGTATTGCCATGTACAAAGTTTCCCCAAGCAGAGCGTAGGCGCCAAAGAAGAACGAGAAGAAGCCCCAAAAAAGCAAAAAGGAACACAGCAGAGCATAGAACACCACACAGCAGAAGTAAATGATCTCAGTCTGAAAAAGTGTGAGAAAGGAACTATTTACCTGATACGAAAAAAGATAATTCCCTATTGCAATAAAAGAAGTTATTGGGGCAATACAGGAGTTTATGGTAACCTCATATAATCATGTGAAAATCTCAAAGCATCTTTGCTTGATATACTCTTCAGGTGATTTGCCAAAATTAGGTGCGCCATTATGCTTGGCAAACTCAACAATCCGCTTTCTATAGTTCATTACCTACTACGGTGTTTGGCAAACAGAAAATAATATGTAGTTGAGGGCACAAGTGTACGTCAAAGGGGATCATAAGCCAAAGTATGTTTAATAAATCACCACAGAAAAGCACTAACCTGAGTGTGCAAACAGAATTGTTGGCGATTGGAATGGGCTTCGATGAAGAACATTTCTGATCGACAATTTTAGATCACCAGGCAACCTACCCTTCTTAGGGAAAAGTGGCCACGAGAAATCACAAATTACTTATAGCTTCCTCCAGGCCCCTGACATAAATACAACACCAAAAGCAGTGATAAATGCTTCCCCCTTGAAGTAGTAAGGACAACTTACCATATCTATAAACTTTCTTCTCTTAAGCTCATCTCCAACATAAATTCTCTGAAAACAAATACACCAAAGATGGATTTTTACCTTTTTTGGAACTTTAGCACTCCAAATCTTCAGCCAACCATTGTGTACTTCTACAGAAGAAGATGTTCCACCTTTTTTTATCCATGTTAATAATGAGATCTTCTTGTCTTTTCAGCTTGAACACGGAAGGCCTTGTATGCTTGTAGCAGCTTGGCAGTGACGCAGCTCGGGTGCGGACGCGGAAGGCCTCGACGCCACATTTGGGCATCATGCACACCTCCAAGCACTCATCCTCGTCGAGCCCCACCAGCGGCTCCATGGCGTAGATTGTATGATCTACTATTGTTTCTTTTCGCATGACCAATTCAGTGTACAACGCTCCTATAGATCGGGGTCTCCTTCCACGGCGAGAAGGGCTGCCTTGAGGGCCTGGACTTTGTTAGAATAGGCCAGCGACTTGGCCCTCCGCCGGCCTAGATCGGACATGATGAGGATGATGGACGCAACCCTGCTTCGTGCTACTGTAGATTTTGTTGGGAAAATGCAATGCATCCCACTTCAGATGGTTCATTTCGCTCTATAATAGATGGCCCAATATGATTGAATTGATTAATTAGCACTTAGCAGTCACTAAATCATGAAAAATAACATTGTTCTTAATCGATAAGAATAGAAGAGAATTACTAACCTTCATATTAGAATTGATGAAGCGTTTCTACTCTCCCGAAGGAGAGCCGCGTATGTATATTTATTGAGGCAGAAATCCTTGCCGTAGAGTACAAGAGAATGGGAGACCGAACCGGTCATTACATCGAGGGAGAGATAGATACAGATACGAGGGAGGATAGTTAAGATTACATTGCGTGAATAACTTAAACTCTAACACCCTCCCTTAATCTAAACTATCCTATGTTGAGATTTCTCTTGAATTCTTCAAAAGGCTTGACCGGCAAGGCTTTAGTGAACCCATCTGCTATTTGATCCTTGGATGGAATAAACCTTATATCCAGCTTCTTCTCTGCCACTCTTTCTCGAACAAAATGAAAATCAATTTCAATGTGTTTGGTTCTACCATGAAACACTGGATTAGCAGAAAGATAGGTGGCTCCCAAATTATCACACCATAAACATGAAACACGATGTTGCTTAATTCCCAACTCCTTGAGTAGCGATTCTACCCAAATTATTTCAGCAGTTGCATTAGCCAATGATTTGTATTCAGCTTCGGTACTTGATCTTGACACTGTGGCTTGTTTTCTGGCACTCCAAGAAATGAGGTTTGACCCAAAAAATACTGCAAATCCTCCGGTTGACTTTCTGTCATCACTACATCCTGCCCAGTCAGCATCAGAGAAAGCACTGACAAGTGTAGAACTGGAACACCTGAACTGAAGTCCCAAGTTCACAGTGTGTTTGATATATCTTACAATCCTTTTGACAGATGTCCAATGAGTGGAGGTAGGAGCATGCAGATATTGACAAACCTTGTTTATAGCAAATGATATGTCTGGCCGTGTCAAAGTCAAGTACTGTAGGGCTCCAACAACACTTCTATATTTTGTACTCTCCTCTTCATTAAGTGGTTCTCCCTCATATGCTGAAAGTTGTTCTGAAGAAGACAATGGTGTAGGTGAAGGTTTGCAATCCTTCATTCCCTTACGAGTTAGAAGTTCAGTGGCATATTTTTCTTGATTCAGCACTATGCCGTCTTGAACCTTCTTAACTTCAATGCCTAGGAAGAAGTGAAGATCACCAAGATCCTTCAAGGCAAACTCTGAGCTCAGATCGTGCAAAAGAGCATTAGTGGCACTTTGTGAGGAGCTAGCAACTATGATGTCATCAACATATATCAGCACAAAAATGACAGTATTTGCCTTGTTGTAAATGAAGAGAGATGTATCAGCTTTGGATGCAACAAAACCAAGACATTTCAATTGTGAGCTCAACCTAGAGTACCATGCTCTAGGAGACTGTTTCAGACCATAAAGAGCTTTATCAAGTTTGCAAACATAGTGAGGTGTTTGTTTGTTTTCATACCCTGGCGGTTGCCTCATATAGACCTCCTCTTCCACAACACCATGCAAAAACGCATTCTGAACATCTAGCTGTCTGAGGCTCCATCCCTTGGAAACTGCAATGGCTAGCACAAGTCTTATGGTAGCAGCTTTTACAACGGGACTAAAAGTATCCTCATAATCAATACCATAACGTTGCTTAAAACCTTTCGCAACGAGACGTGCCTTGTACCTATCAATGGAGCCATCTGCTTTCCTTTTGATTCTATAAACCCACTTGCAATCAATAATATTTTTTACCTCTTTGACTTGGTACCAAATGCCATGTCTTATTCTTCATAAGTGCACCGTACTCTTCATCCATAGCCTTTTTCCACTTAGCATCTCCAAGTGCATCACTCAATATGGTTGGTTCTCCTGAAATACATAGCATGCCATATGGAACAGTACCATCTTTTCTTATTTTGGGATTTTTAATACCTTTTTGTAACCGGGTCATAACCCTCGAAGTAGTGACGGGCTGTGATTCTGGCTGCACAGGGAACTGCTCAATATGACCAGCCGCAGAAGATCCAGAGGATCCTTCCAATTCTGCAGATTGTGTAACTGCAGGCGATCCTGTAGCCATCGGTGTGGCCGAAACTGAAACACAGCCATCCGCAGAAGATCCCATGCTTGCTGTTGGCTGCATGCACACAGGCAGTCACGTCGCTGCTTTTGGCTGCATGCGCGTGGGACGCCCGTTTTCCCATGACGACGCGGACGACGCGGAGTGGCTCGCGCTCGCTGCCGCCTGGTCCGCCTGACCTGGCTGGCACCCTGATGGCGCCCGATCCAAGAGGGATCCGCGCGTGTGATCCAAGGAAAGCTGGCGCACTGGCGTGGCAGGCGCAGCCGGATCTTCCTCGTGTTCCACGCCGGCTTCTTCTTCTCCATTGACATGAAATAACAGATCGTTGTGAGCCAAATTTTCATGATTTTGATCATCTCATGTGTTATTTTCTCCGGGCACCTGCATAGGCATAATACTAGGAGCAAGAATATTGTCAGATTGGTTAGCACAATTGTTATCACCCCCTTGATCAAAATCTGGAAGGAGAAGAATTTCTTTTCGAAGGAGAGCTCCGGCATTAGGATGAAGGGACTCGAATGGAAAAACTGATTCATCAAAGACAACATCTCTAGATATGTAAACCCTGCCAGTGGAGACATAAAGACACTTGACTCCTTTGTGCATAGGACTATAGCCTAGAAAGACACATTTTTTTGAACGAAACGCAAGCTTGCGTGTATTGTATGGCCTAAGATTTGGCCAACATGCACAGCCAAAAATACGAAGAGATGTGTAGTCTGGAGTAATACCAAAAGTCGTGTTATAGGATTCTCAAATTTGATAACTTTGCTAGGACGAATATTGATAAGATATGTGGCAGTAAGGAAAGCTTCATCCCAAAATTTGAGAGGCATAGATGCGTTGGCTAACAATGATAGTCCTACTTCAACAACATGACGGTGTTTTCGTTCAGCAGAGCCATTCTGTTGGTGAGCATGGGGACAGGAAACATGATGTGAAGTTCCAATCTTTTGAAAAAAGGAATTAAGTTTCTCATACTCAC
This sequence comes from Triticum aestivum, assembly GCF_018294505.1. NCBI lineage: Eukaryota > Viridiplantae > Streptophyta > Magnoliopsida > Poales > Poaceae > Triticum > Triticum aestivum. Next base: position 68,241,100 of record NC_057801.1, read on the forward strand.
CACCCCAGTTGGTTTGCATTGCAAGAATTTTGGAGTTCAATTGGCGTTCAACAAGATTTTGGAAATTGCTAAATACTTGAAAAACATCGGACCGTTTCTTTAGCAAATAAATCCAAGTGAACTTACTATAATCATCAATAAAGCTTACATAGTAAGAAAATCTACCAACTGAAGTAGGGGCTGGCCCCCACACATCTGAAAAGATAAGTTGCAGCGGAGCAGTGGATACACTAGTAGAGATGGGATAAGGCAATTGATGACTTTTAGCTTGTTGACACGCATGACAAACTGACTCAACACTAGACTCATAAGGAAGTTTATTTCTACTAAGGACATGCTGAACAATGGTTGAAGACGGATGACCTAAACGACTATGCCACTTTGCCGAAGATGGTTTAGTGACACTCCAAGCTTGTTTATTTGACCATGATGAAGAAGATGATGATATGAGTGGGTAGAGGCCTCCCTCGCACTTTCCTCTAAGAGTGACTCTCCTCGTTGCCAAATCCTTGATAACAATGAACTGAAACAAGATTCTTAGATGCATGAGGAACATGTAAGACATTATTTAGATGCAAGTTTTTCTCAGGGGTTTTAACAATTGAGTTACCAATGTGAGCAATTTCCATACCCGTTCCACTTGCCGTGTGCACTTGGTCACCTCCGTGGTATCTTTCTCGCATCGTCAACTTGTCAACTTCCCCTGTGATATGCTCGGTAGCACCAGAATCTGCATACCAATTTGTGTCAATCCCGTAGGAGTTGGTGATGAGGTTGGCCTTCTTCTTTTCTTCACGGTCCTCATCATAGCGGTGCCAGCAGGCCCTTGCGCCTCCGGGGTGATATTTGTAGCAGATTTGACACTCAGGATAATCCCCTTCATGTTGTTGCTATTGCTGTTGTGGAGGTTGACGTTGTTGGCGTTGCTGATAGCCGCCTTGCTGATAGCCACCTCCACCACCGCGAGAAGGAGAGGGGGAGGTACGATCGCCGCCGCGGCCGCGCCCTCTACCGCGAGCCTGTCCGCGGCCTCTGTACATGGCGTTTGCAGATGATCGAAAACTTGATGGTCCGTCACCCAACATCTCCATCCTTTGATCGAAAGCTGAAATCTGAGAGAAAAGATCATCAACGGTGATCAAATTTTTTATGGCGCCGACTGCTGCAACAATGGGATCATAGTCCCGATCAAGACCGGCGAGGATGTAGTCGACCATCTCGCCGTCGGTCACTGGACGACCAGCGGCTGCAAGCTCATCTCCGAGACTCTTCATCTTGGCAATGAAAGAGTTGCTTGGCATGTTTCCCTTCTTGGTGTTGGAGATGGCAATTCTCAGATTGGTTATCCGAGATTGGGACTGCGCAACAAACAGTGTGGTAAGAGCAGTCCACAGATCATAAGTACTTTCCTTACCAATGACCTGCGCCAAGATTTCTGGGGTGAGCGAATTCAACAGGTAGCTCAGAACCTGTTGATCTTTCGCTAGCCACGGGCCATACAGAGGATTTTGCTCCATGGTCGTGGTCTTGTCCGCCTTCGCGACCTCCACCGTGCTTGGTGGTGCGGCATCTGTACCATCGAGGAGGCCGGTTACTTGCGCGCCTCGCAGCGCTGGCATCACCTGCGCTTTCCAGAGAAGGTAATTCCCTCTTGCGAGCTTTTCTGATGGAGGAGCTCCGAGGTTGAGGGCGACGGCGCTAGAACCAGCCATGGCGATAGGGTTTGGGTTTCTGTTCGCTGGATAAAGAGATCGCTAGATGATGGGAAGAGGCTAGGCTCTGTATACCATATTAGAATTGATGAAGCGTTTCTACTCTCCCGAAGGAGAGCCGCGTATGTATATTTATTGAGGCAGAAATCCTTGCCGTAGAGTACAAGAGAAGGGGAGACCGAACCGGTCATTACATCGAGGGAGAGATAGATACAGATACGAGGGAGGATAGTTAAGATTACATTGCGTGAATAACTTAAACTCTAACACTACAGACTCTCTGTGCCATAGCATCACTATATGACCTCAGAAGAAGCAGTAAATTGGACTACAGGAAGCATACCACGGCCATGAGGTGCAGCCCATACACCACCTCATAGCAAACATCCGCCACCCCGTGGATTCCTCATGAAATCAAACTATGAGCTAACTGTGAGTATCTTTTATCTTAGCCTCATCTCTGAGTATAGATATAACATGTACTACCTCAGCGTTGTCTTCCTGGTTAGGACAGATCACCGCATGAAACATCACACATGATTAATCAGTCAAAAAGGACTATCCGAAAATACACCAAAACATTGTAGGATTGGCTAATAACTTTCTTTCACGGGCCGTGCATTCCATGAGATAAATCCAGATTATAGCACAAGAAACAATCACAGGTTTCCAACTTCTAAGGGCAAGATTACCAACTTTTAAGGGATGGAAACCATCAACATCCTTGTCTAGGCTAATGCCGCTAAGAATATTTTCCATATCCATATGCTGATTTACACAATATCATCATATAAAAAGAAAGCTTTATGATGCATTATACCAGCAAAACATGGACATAAAAAGAGTTGAATCTTGACCAACATATACTGAAAACAAAAACTCAAATCAAATACAACATTATACCAGCAAGTAGCATAGATACACGTCATTCTGTAGCTAAGAATCAATTAGAGAGAGAGAGAGAGAGAGTTGTTTTCAGTGCATCAAAAGAGGAACTTTTGGTGGCTGCTCTCCATCAAATACCAATGGAATCTCAATACTAATTTGAGAAGGGAGAGGAACTTACAGTGGCTGCTCTGCATCAAATGTGTCGATGCAGCACATGTTTTTCATCTTACCTAGGGACTTGTCCCATCGGCTGCCGTCCAACAGCAGCAGTAGCACTACCGGAGCAAGCTACCACCGGGCCTCCAACCCAGCCCCGCAGGATCTCGCCGCCCCTTCCTGAAGACTCCTTCCATTCCTTCTTCCTCCCGGCTTTCTCTCATCTCTCTCTGGCAGCACTCAAGAGAGCTGCTGCAGGAGACGGGCACCACCAGGAAATCCCTGCCTCTTCTCGCGCCCTCTCCTCCCTGCCTCTCCTTCCTTTCTATATCTCCCTCCCCTGTGTCTCTCTCAGGTGCAGCGCCACCATATCCATGGAGATACTCCGCCAGAGCTCCCCATCTCGGTCGGAACCGGCGAGGAACGCCGCCGCCATGAACTTCGGGTTCGAACCCCGCCGCCTGACTGTCATGTCCTTGGTCCATGACTTGTACCAGCATGTGTCCGTGTGTGGGTTCGGTGTATAGGAATGGGGCCCAGAGGGCAGTGTGTGTGAGAACGGCTTTAAAGGCCAGGACCTTGTGCTTCGAGGGGCAATGTATGTTCTAAATCCCCATCTCGTGTTCTTCTGTTGCTCATCCCCTTTCTCTGATTTCTCATCCCCAATTCCCCAAATTACTCTAAAGCTACCCAGATGCCGAGCTGATTTGTGCGATCTCGATCCCTCAACGATCGGGTCGTGACAATTTGGTAATCAGAGCCAGTTGATCCACCCAAAAAAAAATCATTGCCCCGTGATTTGTTTGTCCGCTCGATCGGTAAAATCCATCGCGTCCGGTGCGGCTTCATCCGAGAGGCCGCTCGAAATCCGCCGCGGGGTTCGATCCTCGGCAACAATCGTGACGGCGTCGTCCCAATCATCTGCCCAGACCACCACTTCCGCTCTGCCATGGCCGCGAACACCGGCGAACTGAAGGCGCTGCTTGAGTCCCTCCTCATCAGGTTCGATGAGACAAAAGCCACCGACGACAAGCGCCTACGAGCAGAGCTCCGCCATGATCCGTGGAAAGATTTAGATCCCACTCAGTCGGCTGTGGACGATGTCCGCAAGGCGCGTGACACCTCGATGGCCTCCGCAACCTCCCCTGCAGGCTCGCCCGCGTCGGATCTGGCACGTTCACCTGCGGCAGAGCTACCACTCCACCCTCACCAGGGGTCCACCTCATATGCGCGGCTAGCGACTGACTTGCCCGCGCTCCTTCCGACTCGTCCTGCAATCACCACTCCAGTTCCTATCTACCACCTGTTCGACCAAATGCCTGAGAGTGAGTTTCACCTGTGCATGTGCTCACTGCTCGAGCTGACGCAGATGGGAACCGTGGCTGAGTACACGGCTATGTTTTGGGAGCGTCTACACCATGTGCTGCATCTCAACCCCAGCCTAACAAGCAAGTGCTTCATTCACCAGTACATTGAGGGCTTGCACAAGAATATTCAAGCAGCCGTGAAGTCGAAATCGCCGTCTAGTATCACCAGAGCATCGTGCCTTGCTCGTATAAGGGAGGAAGAGATCATGAAGGATGAGGCGATGGGTGTCGAGGAGCGTGGCGGTAGCTACGACCATGGGGTACACAGTCGCATGCCTACTGAGGCCATCAACATCGTCTCCCCTGAGCTAACTACCAGAGTGATGTGCAGTGCAGACTGCGGCGTCGACGGCAATAGTTTTGCTGCTGCGACACCGACCATGGTGCTCGACACAAACCACAACACCGACATCATCGACGAGAAGTACCTGGCTGCTCCGACACCTACGACCCATTTGACAAATGGCCTGGGCCAGGTTGTTGACATGCCAGTCTCAGCGTCCCCAACCACCACTACCCTGAGGTCTTCACTGGGTCCAGCGGTTGAACTGACGCTCATTCGGAATTCTGCGGCACCTACAACAAACTTGTCCACATCTCTGGCTGCAGATGTGAACCACAGTGTCAGTCTCGACACCATCAGCCATTATGTAACAAAGGTTCCCCTTGCCATGGAGGATGATCTCAGGCCTGATCGTAGGTGTGCGTACGCCTCTGCCTGGAGCTGGAATGGTGAGATCATGGTGGGCGCCATGCTTTCAATGCTGCTGTTCGGCGACCACCAAGCCAATGC
>NC_057801.1:68246443-68263432 GCF_018294505.1 Triticum aestivum
TGCAGTGTTACCGTGTTCACTGTCAATGAAGGTGGTCGCACCCCAACCATGGTCGCCACCTCCGCAAGTGGAGCCCTGTGCCCAGGGAGTTGGCCAGCCGTCATGGCCGCCACCAGAAACATGCACTGTGTTGTTGTTGTCAGGGAATGATTTTATTATGCCACTGATTGAGTTTAAGCCATGGCCGGATCCTCGACATAGTCAAGGTAGTGCAAGGGTGGTGAACAAACTGCAGCATTATGGATTTTGGATGTCTAACCTGCTTCGGGTATTACCTTGGAGGATGGTTGGGGCAAATAATCTCTTGAACAATTACACTGAAAAACAATAGATGGGGGTTGTCCTTGAGCTTCACCGAGTCGCAACTAGGTGTTATTCAAATGTTGTATACTTGGAACTGATGGTTCTGAAGCTGTATGGCATGGTAAGTGGCAGCCCGAACACAACACCAAGAACATGGGATCCTGGAATTCTAAAGGTTGTTCATATGGTTTCCTCGTTCCCTATTTGCCGGGTTATGCACATGGTCCAATTGTTCAACCATGATAGTGCAGCTTTTGCATTCCTTGGATTGGAGCATTTAACCGTACTGGACAAGGGACATTCCACCTTGATTTCAACGACTGCAGCGATCGTCACTTGTTTTTCTTCTTCAACCTTCAAATACAAGTGGGAGTGTTGTGTCAGACGACAGTGGGACCCTGGTATTTTCCTGAACAGTGTTAGAATTGTGGCCTACAGTAGTAGCACACTAGCTAAGAAATATTGCAAAAAACTACTCTGCTTCCTGCACACAACGTTCCCAGCTCATGCTTTTGCCAAGCTACTTAATTTTTGGTCTAGGGTGCTGTTGTTTATTTTGCTTGTGCCAAACCTTTATCCAGGGCAGCAATGTGAGCATGTTCTTGGTACCCCTGATGGCCGAGTGTTTATTCAAGGCAAAGTATTTGGACTACTGCAGTTCTTAAAAACACCACCGGCTATATCAATGGTGTACTGGTGGCAGGCAGTTCACGGGATGCTTTCATTACAAGGATACAATGCTCTATATCCCTTGCTTATTTTGACTGCCCATATTCAACTTAATCTGCAGCCCAGTTTGCTTACAGGAAGCACAATGACTCTCCATGGGTTTTCTCATTCCTATAAATACAATCAATCTTCATTTACTATTCAACGAAGCTGTCTTATAGTCCTCTTAGCACCTGAGTTACAAAAACGGTATACAGGTTCAGAGGTTCACTTGTACCATCAGACCAAGCAAGGGATTTGTTTGGCCTGCTTGCCACCAGGTAATTCTCCTCTACGGCGGACAACTTGCTGTTGGATAACTGAATTACGCATTGCTTCAGTGTATGCTTGTGGGAAAGATATGCTACAATTATTATTGGAACTTAATACCAGTGAGCACCGGTTTCATGGCATTTGGAGCATCTTCACACAAACTAGCACTAGTTGCAGGGTTGCAAGTGAAGCATTGGAATGCCAAGATGATAAATTGGAAACGTACTACATTCCAAGTGATCTCCTATTCGGGTACGCTCCAGCTAGTACCTGCTACATTCTTGCTCATTCTGTTTGTGTATGCCAAAAGGATATGCTGGAAACTCACTACTTTCACGAGATCACACAATATTATTCCATGAAGTTTGTGCCACCGCTTTCAGTACAGTCTGATGGTCTTGGAATTATACTGGTATATTTACATTCAACTTTACTTGGCCAATTGCTTTTGGACCACTATCACTGCACCCCGAACTTAGCCTTGCAAAGTGATGCCTTCATACTGTTTACATGGTCGAGCACAACAATTTCTACTATAAAATCAGCGTGGTGGTTTCGCTTCATGGCCTGGAAGATACATCAAGGAGGTCGTATTACTGCTACGAGCTATCCCGTGAAGACGTCCCTACAGTTGCAGTACGAGTTACTATGGCGACAACCATGTATTGTGCTTGAGGACAAGCAGAATCTCAAGGGAGGGAGAGTGTCATGTCCTTGGTCCATGACTTGTACCAGCATGTGTCCGTGTGTGGGTTCGGTGTATTGGAATGGGGCCCAAAGGGCAATGTGTGTGAGAACGACTTTAAAGGCCAGGACCTTGTGCTTCGAGGGGCATGTTGATGAATGTATGTTCTGAATCCCCATCTCGTGTTCCTCTGTTGCTCATCCCCTTTCTCTGATTTCTCATCCCCAATTCCCCAAATTACTCTAAAGCTACCCAGATGCCGAGCTGATTTGTGCGATCTTGATCCCTCAACGATCGGGTCATGACACTGACCTCCTCCCACGCCTCGTAGATCGCCTCTATGCCGTCCCCCGAACAGGATCCGACCCCTACCTCGATTCCTCGATCGGATCTGGCCGGAGATCGCTGCTGCCGCGCCCAGCATTGTCTGCATCGCGACCCCCTTTCGTTTGGAACCAGCGAGGAGCGCCCTGACTCATGAGGAAAGAGATGTTGAGGGACTACGGGCTGATGATGTAAAATATGAGGTGTTTTTCTAAAAAACATGCTGAGCGAAGCATTATTCACTTAATCGTGGAACTGTGGGTTGATTCTTAAACACCACAGGGGCCTTTGTGTAAAAACGTCGCGATGGTGAACCTGGAGACTCAATCCGTGCTTTATTATTAGGGAGAGATAAAGGCATAACCCAAACATAGTACATGGAGGAACGATACAAGATAGTGAGGCAACCCACTTACAAAGTAGATCCCAGGCTACCTAAGACGCGTAGAAGGCAAGCGACTACGCTACTGAAGGAGAACACCAGAGAAACTGAGAACAACCCCACGCAAAGCCTTAGGACACCTAAGCTCCTCGACAATGCCCTCCAGAGGGGGATGGCGCAAAGCGTCGTCGCTTCCTAGCCACATCGGGCTAGGGTCTTCACCCGGAACTCGGACTCGGAGAGGAGATCCATGACGACGTATTCAAGAAGAGAGTGGCGCACGCGAGCGTTGCCATCGCCAATGCAAAAGCGCGGAGCTTTCTCTCAACACCACACCCTTGTCACCACGAGGTCCCTAGGGCAAGCGCGAGGTGCCTAGGCCCCAGATCCAGATTTGGGTGACGTCAAACTTAGGATGCACCCGAGCCACCATTTGATTCCCTCCCGACGCCCACAAGCCCGAGAAGGCAGCCGCCGCCGCCGCCATGGTTCCCGCCAGAGAGCCAGCCATGCGACCGGCCATCCAGAGCCGCCGCCTAGATATCCATGTCCAAGACATCACCCACCGCCCATAGCACAATGTACCAACGATGATAGGAGGAGTAGAAGACGGAAACTTCCACTCCTAGACCGGCATCAAACATAGAGTTTGGCAATCACATCCCCGGCAACGGCGCCAGAAAAGACCTTGATGTCTACTATGCAACCTTCTTCTTGTAGACTCGTGTTGGGCCTCCAAGCGCAGAGTTTTGTAGGACAGTACCAAATTTTCCTCAAGTGGAGGACCTAAGGTTTATCAATCCGTGGGTGGCGTAGGATGAAGATGGTCTCTCTCAAACAACAGTGCAACCAAATAACAAAGAGCCTCTTGTGTCCCCAACACACCCAATACAATGGTAAATTGTATAGGTGCACTATACCTCGAAGAGATGGTGCCACAAGTGTAATATGGATGGTAGATATAGATTTTTGTAATCTGAAAATATAAAAACTGCAAGCTAACTAGTAACAAAAGTCAGCGAAAATGGTACTGCAATGCTTCGAAAAAAGGCCTAGGGTTCATACTTTCACTAGTGCAAATTCTCTCAACAATTATAACATAATTGTATCATATAACAATCCATTAACGTGCAATCAAGAATCACTCCAAAGTGCCAATGGCGGAGAACATAAGATGAAATTGGTTGTAGGATACAAAACCACCTCAAAGTTATTCTTTCCGATCAATCCATTGAGCTATTCCTATAAGTGTCACAAACAACCCTAGAGTTCGTGGTAAAATAACACCATATGACACACATCAATCAACCCTAATGTCACCTAGATACTCCAATGTCTTATACGATATGCATCAAACAACTTCAGATTCATAATATTCAATCCAACACAAAGAACTTCATGAGCATTCCGAGATTTCTACCGGAAAAAGGAATATGAAAACATGCATCAACCCCTATGCATCCATTACCCAATGTCACCACGGGAATCCGCAAGTTGATAACCAAAACACACACCAACTGAATCAACAGAACATCCCATTGTCACCACAGATATCCCATCGCAAGACATACATCAAGTGCTCTCACATCCAAAGATTCAATCCGACATAACAAAACCTCAAAGGAAAAGACTCAATTCATCACAAGGTAGAGAGGAAGAAACATCATATGATCCAACTATAATAGCAGAGCTCGTGGTACATCAAGATTGTGCCGAATCAAGAACATGAGAGAGAGAGAGAGAGATCAAACACATAGCTACTGGTACATACCCTCAATCCCGAGGGTGAACTACTCCCTCCTCGTCATGGAGACCGCCGGGGTGATGAAGATGACCATCAGTGATGGTTTCCCCCTCCGGCAGGGTGCCGGAACGGGCTCCTGATTGGTTTTTGAGGCTATAGAGGCTTGCGGCGGCGGAACTCCCGATCTAGGTTTATTTCTGGAGGTTTTGGGATTTATAGGAGGTGTTGGCGTCGGGGACAAGTCAAGGAGGCCCACGAGGCGACGACAAGGCAGGGAGGCGCACCCTAGGGGGCGCCCTCCACCCTTGTGGTGGCCTCGGGACTCTTTTCCGATATCTTTTCGTTCCAGTATTTTTTATATTTTTCAAAAATATTCTCCATAAATTTTCAGCTCGTTCCGAGAACTTTTATTTCTGCATAAAAAACGACACCACGGTAGTTCTGCTGAAAACAATGTCAGCCCGGGTTAGTTCTAATCAAATCATATCAAAATCATATAAAATCATTGTAAACATGGCACGAATACTTCATAAATTATAGATACGTTGGAGACGTATCAGCATCCCCATGCTTAATTCCTGCTCATCCTTGAGTAGGTAATGGTAAAAGAAATAATTTATGAAGTGTGAATGCTAGCAAGTGCACAAGTTTGATTAATGATAATTTCAATCACTTTTTCTAGCATCATTATTTATCATAACAGTAGCTCATATCATAAAGCTTCTCATGATCAAGTAATAAGCTATTCACATGTTAAAGCATAGACCATAAACTTTCTTCAAAACTAACAGACTATATTCTCAATCATCAAACAATTGCAATTCATATTATTTTCAGGAAGGATCTATGTAAGTGATTTGATTTAGCAAATCCCACATACTCAACTATCATATAGTCTTCCATGATTGCTACCAGTCATATTTTTAGAATAAATAGCATCCATTGAACACAGAGAAAGACAGGGGCTTAATGTTTCGCCTCCTAACTTATTTATCATATAGATAATTGTCAAAATAATTCATGATGAAATTATTTAAATGGCCATATATGCTTAGATCTTTCCCCACCACATGTTGCTTGGCAACTAAAGAGTAGGTTGGAATGAGAAGGAATACTACTGTCTCTTGCATAAAAGTAAAAGATAGGCCCTTCGTAGAGGGAAGCAGGTATTTGCAGAGGTGCCAGAGCTTGAAGCTTTTAAAACAGAGATGAAAATAATTTTGAGAGATATTCTTTCATTGTCAACATAACAACCAAGAGTTCTCACTATCTTCTATGCTAGACATATTATAGGCGGTTCCCAAATAGAATGGGAAAGTCTCCCCCGCCACTAACAAGCACATTCCACGACTGGTCCGAAACAACGGGTACCGTCCAACTATCAACAATCCTAGGGGAGTTTTATTTGCAATTATATTTGACTTGATTTGAGCATGGAACTAGGCATCCCGGTTGCCAGCCATTTTCTCGTGAATGATGAGCGGAGTCCACTCATTGTGGGAATAACCCACCTAGCATGGAAGATACTGACAGACTCTAGTCGCTACATGAGTGATTCGGGCATATAAAACAGATTATTATTTGAAGGTTTAGAGTTTGGCACATGCAAATTTACTTGAAATGGAAGGTAAGTACCGCATATAGGTATATATGGTGGACACTCATGGAAGAAACTTGGTTCAAGGGTTTTAGGATGCACAAGTAGTATCTCTACTTAGTACAGAAATTTTGGCAAGCAAAAGATTCTAAAAAGCAAGCACCACATGTTGGGGGATCCATAACAATATAACTTCTAATTAAGTTGTCTTCCTTGTCCAACTTCACTAATTTGATCACGTTTGAAAATAATTAATGGGGCTCACAATGATAGAAGATGTCCAAGATAGTATATTTATATGTGAAATCTCTCTTCCTTCAATATTATTGTATGAATTGTTCAAGTGACCAATACCGTGTTTGCTAACTTTCAGTAAATTTACCACCTCTACTTCTTACATGTGAAGTCATTATTCCCCATGGTATAAGCATATGAAACATATATAAATTCAGATTTATGATATTCAGTTCATTCAACCATTTACTCATGGGATATAAGTGAAGCATGAGAGTAAAGGACAAACTACTCCAAAAAGATACAAGTGAAGATCAATGAGTAGTCAAATAAGCTATGTGAGAACTCTCTCTTATTTAAAAATTTCAGATCTAATGTTTTATTCAAACAGCAAGCAAATCCTAATAAAATAAAATGATGCTCCAAGCAAAACACATATCATGTGATGAATAAAAATATAGCTCCAAGTAAAGTTACCGATGAATGAAGACGAAAAAGGGGATGCCATCCAGGGCATCCCCAAGCTTAGGCTCTTGGTTGTCCTTGAATATTACCTTGGGGTTCCTTGGGCATCCCCAAGCTTAGGCTCTTGCCACTCCTTATTCCATAGTCCGTCGAATCTTTACCCAAAACTTGCAAACTTCACAACAGAAAACTCAACAGAAAACTCGTAAGCTCCGTTAGTATAAGAAAATAAAATCACCACTTAGGTACTGTTGTGAACTCAATCCAATTTTATATTGGTGTTATATCTACTGTATTCCAACTTCTCCATGTTCATACCCTCCGATGCTACTCATAGATTCATCAAAATAAGCAAACAACACAATGAAAACAGAATCTGTCAGAAACAAAACCGTTTGTAGTAATCTAGCAACTTCCTATACTTGTATAAGTCAAAAACTTCTGAAAAATTAGGACAACGTATACAATTTGTATATCAATCATGTGTCAAAAATTCAGATCAAAAGCACGTTCCAGTGAATTTTCAAAATTCCTGGACTGAAAGCAAAAGGTTCTGTTTTTGCATAGAATCAAGTCAACTATCATCGACACTATCCCAAAGGCTTTACTTGGCACTTTATTGAAACAAAAGCTATAAAAAATGATTACTACAGTAGCATAACCATGTGAACACACAAAAACAGTAGGGATAAATGTTGGGTTGTCTCCCAACAAACACTTTTCTTTAATGCCTTTCTATCTAGGCATGATGATGTCAATGATGCTCACATAAAAGATAAGAGTTGAAACACAAAGAGAGCATCATGAAGAATATAACTAGCACATTTAAGTCTAACCCACTTCCTATGCCTAGGGATTTTTTGAGCAAACAATTAATGCGAACAAGAATCAACTAGCATAGGAAGGCAAAACAAGCAAAACTTCAAGATATTCAACATAAAAAGAGGAAACTTGATATTATTGCGATTCCTACAAGCATATATTCCTCCCTCATAATAATTTTTGGTAGCATCATCAATAAATTCAACAATATAACCACCACAAAAATCATTCTTTTCATGTTCTACAAGCATAGAAATTTTATTAGTCTCCACATAAGCAAATTTCTTCTCATGAATAGTAGTGGGAGCAAAACTCAACAAAATAACTATCATGTGAGGCATAATCGAATTGAAAATTAAAATCAAGATGAGAAGTTTCATGTTTTCATTATTCTTTATAGCATACATGTCGTCACAATAATCATCATAGATATCAACTTTGTTCTCATAATCAATTGGAACCTCTTCCGAAATAGTGGATTCATCACTAAATAAAGTCATGACCTCTCCAAATCCACTTTCATAATTATCACAATAAGATTCAACACGCTCCAAAATAGTGGGATCTTTAGTTCCTAAAGTTGGCACTCTTCCAAATGCACTTTCATCAATATAATCATCATAAATAGGAGGCATACTTTCATCATAATAAATATTCTCATCAAAACTTGGGGGACTAAAAATATCATATTCATCAAACATAGCATCCCCAAGCTTGTAGCTTTGCATATCATTAACATCATAGATATTCAAAGAATTCATAATAACAACATTGCAATCATGCTCATCATTCAAAGATTGTATGCCAAACATTTTATTGCATTCTTCCTGTAGCAACTGAGCACAATTACAGGAATCCTTATTTTCACGAAACACATAAAAAGATGAAGCATATGAGGCAACCTCAATTCCATTTTTTGTAGTTTTTCTTTTATAAACTAAACTAGTGATAAAAAAAGAAACTAAAAGATTCAATTACAAGATCTAAACATATACCTTCAAGCACTCACATCCCTGACAACGGTGCTAGAAAAGAGCTTGATGTCTACTACGCAACTTTATTCTTGTAGACTCGTGTTGTGCCTCCAAGCGTAGAGTTTTGTAGGACAATAGCAAATTTCCCTCAAGTGGATGACCTAAGGTTTATCAATCCGTGGGAGGCATAGGATGAAGATGGTCTCTCTTAAACAACTCTGCAACCAAATAACAAAGAGTCTCTTGTGTCCCCAAAAAACCCCAATACAATGGTAAATTGTATAGGTGCACTAGTTCGGCGAAAAGATGGTGATACAAGTGTAATATGGATGGTACATATATGTTTTTGTAATCTGAAAATATAAAAACAGTAAGGTAACTAGTAACAAAAGTGAGCGAAAACGGTAGTGCAATGCTTCGAAACAAGGCCTATGGTTCATACTTTCACTAGTGCAAGTTCTCTCAACAATGATAACATAATTGGATCATATAACAATCCCTCAATGTGCAATGAAGAATCAATCCAAAGTTCCTATTGCGGAGAATATAATATTTAATTGCTTGTAGGGTACGAAACCACCTCAAAGTTATTCTTTCCGATCAATACATTGAGCTATTCCTATAAGTGTCACAAACAGCCCTAGAGTTTGTAGTAAAATAACACCATATGACACACATCAATTAACCCTAATGTCATCTAGATACTCCAATGTCACCACAAGTATCCATGGGTCAATTATACGATATGCATCAAACAACTTCAGATTCATAATATTCAATCCAACACAAAGAACTTCATGAGCATCCCGAAATTTCTACCGAAGAAAGGAATATGAAAACATGCATCAACCCCTATGCATCGATTACCGCAATGTCACCACGGGAATCCGCAAGTTGATAACCAAAACATACACCAACTGGATGAACAGAACATCACACACTAGTAGAAAACAAGGCTTTTGTTCGGGCCAGATAAGCCCATTAGTCCCGATTCAGTCACGAACCGGGAGTAATGTGAGCATTGGTCCCTATTCGTGCGGCAAAAGGCATTAGTCCCGGTTCAAATGAGACCATTAGTCCCGGTTTGAGACACACAAACCGGGACTAAAGGGTGCGATGCCCTTTAGTCCTGGTTCTTGTCTCAAACCGGGACTAAAGATTAGACCTTTTGTCCCGGTTTGAGGCACGGACCGGGACTAAAGGGCGTTTGAGGCACGAACCGGGACTAAAGGGTGTTGCGCCCTTTAGTCCCGGTTCGTGCCTCAAACTGGTACTAAAGGTCCCATTTTCAAACTCTACCCCCATTGGTTGGCCTTTTCAGTTTTGTAAAAAGCAAAAGAAAATGATAAAAACTTCAAAAATTAAAATCCTTCGAGATATAGTTATGTTACTACATATATTAGTAAGGAAAATTTAAAAACTTGAATTTGGACATGTTTTGCAAAAAAGTGTTATGAAAAAGTAAAACGGCCATATCTTCTGCATACGATGTCGGAAAAAACGCATAATATATCAAAAAAAATCAGCACGAAAATCCGCATCCGATTTTGACTCCATAGGCTTGTTTGTAATTTTTTAGAATCCTCAAATTCTAAAAGTAAAAGAAGTATGCTCAAATTTCACTTTTTTAAATTTTTTGGTTAAATCTAGTCAAATTATGGTCAAACAACTGATTGAAGAAGTATTAGTGGTACTAAATAATTATTCAAGAATATTGTTGTTATTAAATAATTATTTCGGTACTTTGAATTTTGGTCAAATCTGGTCAAACTTTGGTCAAACTGTCGTCAAATGTGATCAAACTTTGGTCAAACTATGGTCAAACTACATATTCCAGAAATATTAGTGTTACTAAATAATTATTTTTTTAGAATAATAGTTTCAAATTCAATAGTGAAACATGTGACTTCATGCTCAAGCTAAACTCCTGAGGGTTAATAGGATTCACATCTTACTATTGTCAGGAAAACAACAAGTGCAGACTTGGAAACAAGGGGCAATAGAACCCGGAAGTTAAGCGTGCTCAGACTGGAGTAGTGAGAGGATGGGTGACCGACCGGGAAGTTAGATGATTTGGAATGATGAGGGGTGATTAGAGAGTAGAGGTTAAATTGAGCAGTGATGAGGGGTGATTGGAAGGACTTTGTAGGTGTGATAGGATAGGTTTGCAAGATAATAAACAACACATAACTAAAAAGTAGGGGCTGTTTAGATAAAGATGCAATAAAGTAAATATAGCGAGTGTGGAAAAGTGGTGATAGGAGTTGTGAAATTGCCCCAAAGCAATTGACTACCTTACTAGACCGATAACAAGTTTTATGTGGGAGAGGCATAAGCTAACATACTTTCTCTTCTTGGATCATATGCACTTATGATTGGAACTCTAGCAAGCATCCAAATCTACTAAAGCTCATTAAGGTAAAATCCAACCATAGCATTAAATCATCAAGTCCCCTTCATCCCATACGCCACAACCCCCTTACTCGGGTTTATGCTTCTGTCACTCAAGCAACCCACTATAAGTGAATCATGAACATATTGCAACACCCTACAGCAGGAATCCCTCACGCTTGCGCGACACGGAGGGCACAATAGTACAGCAACATAACCACAAGCAAATTAAATCAATCATAGCAATTCATCAATCACCGGTAGGACAACGAAAATCTACTCAGACATCATAGGATGGCAACACATCATTGGATAATAATATGAAGCATAAAGCACCATGTTCAAGTAGATGGTACAACGGGTTGCAGGAGAGTGGACCGCTGAATATAGATGGGGGAAGGTGATGGAGATGTTGGTGAAGATGATGGAGGTGTTGGTGTAGATCGCGGTGACGATGATGGCCCCCGGCACGTTCCGGCGCCACTAGAAGCAAGGGGGAGAGAGCCCCCCTTCTTTTTCTTCTTCTTCCTTGACCTTCTCCCTAGATGGTAGAAGGGTTTCCCCTCTGGTCCTTGGCTCCCATGGCGTGGGAGGGGTGAGAGCCCCTCCGAGATTGGATCTGTCTCTTTGTCTCTCTCTATTTCTATGTTCCCGGATTCTGCCCTGGCACTGTTTCTTTTATATCCGGAGATCCGTAACTCCGATTGGATTGAAACCTTCGCCCAGATATTTTTTCAAAAATTAGCTTCTTGCGGCCAAAGAAGAGCAGCAACTGCCTTACGAGGGGCCCACGAGGGTCAGGGGCGCGCCCAGGGTAGGCAGGCGCGCCCCCTGCCTCGTGGCCACCTCGGGCACCGTCTCGCGTTGATTTTACTTCCCAAAAATCATAAATATTCCAAAATAATTCTCCGTCCGTTTTTATCCCGTTTGGACTCCGTTTGATATGGGGTTTCTGCGAAACATAAAACATGCAACAAACAGGAACTGGCACTGGGCACTAGATCTATGTTAGTCCCAAAAAATAGTATAAAAATTTGCCAAAAGTATATGAAAGATGAATAATATTGGCATGGAACAATAAAAAATTATAGATACAACGGAGACGTATCAGCATCCTAAAGCTTAATTCCTGTTCGCCCTCGAGTAGGTAAATGATAAAAAAGATAATTTTTGATGTGGAATGCTACCTAGCATAATCTTGATCATGTAATCTAATCATGGCATGAATATTAAGACACGAGTGATTCAAAGCAATAGTCTATCATTTGACATAAAAACAATAATACTTCGAGCGTACTAATAAAGCAATCATGTCTTTTCAAAACAACATGGCTAAAGAAAGGTATCCCTACAAAATCATATAGTCTGGCTGTTGCTCTATCTTCATCACACAAAGTATTTAATCATGCACAACCCCGATGACAAGCCAAGCAATTGTTTCATACTTTAGTAGTCTCAAACTTTTTCAACTTTCATGCAATACATGAGCGTGAGCCATGGACATAGCACTATATGTGGAATAGAATGGTAGTTGTGGAGAAGACAAAAAGGAGAAGATAGTCTCACATCAACTAGGCGTATCAACGGGCTATGGAGATGCCCATTAATAGATATCAATATGAGTGAGTAGGGATTGCCATGCAACGGATGCACTAAGAGCTATAAGTGTATGAAAGCTCAAACTGAAATCTGAGTGGGTGTGCATCCAACTTGCTTGCTCATGAAGACCTAGGGAATTTGAGGAAGCCCATCGTTGGAATATACAAGCCAAGTTCTATAATGAAAATTCCCACTAGTATATGAAAGTAATAACTCAAGAGACTCTCTATATGAAGAACATGGTGCTACTCTGAAGCACAAGTGTGGTAAAAGGATAGTAACATTGCCCCTTCTCTCTTTTTCTCTCATATTTTTAGTTTCTTTTTTTGGTGGGCTTCTTTGGCCTCTTTTTTTTATTTGGGCTTCTTTGGCCTCTTTTATTTTTCATAATGTCCGGAGTCTCATCCCGACTTGTGGGGGAATCATAGTCTCCATCATCCTTTCCTCACTGGGGCAATGCTCTAATAATGATGATCATCACACTTTTATTTACTTACAACTCAATATTACAACTCGATATCTAGAACAAAGATATGACTCTATATGAATGCCTCCGGCGGTGTACCGGGATGTGCAATGATCTAGCATAGCAATGACATCAAAAAAACGGACAAGCCATGAAAACATCATGCTAGTTATCTTAGGATCATGCAAAATAATATGAAAATGAATGCTCAAGTCATGTATATTAATTTCGGCCTATTAAAAGCCCGTCATATGGTTGGGCCTAACTACGGCCCGGTTTGCATCCGGCCTGCTCGCAGCCGATATCTGATTGGGCCAAATAAGGACCGAGACAACTTTGGCGTGTTTAAAGCCCGTGATTTGATTCGCACAATCATGGGCCGGGGTCCATTTCGGGCTGCTGCCGGCCCGTGAGATATTCGGCATGTTTCAGGCCCAACCTACTTCTCAGTCTCCTAAAAGCCCATTGAGTTTTCTTGCGAAAAGAGGGCCGGGGGTTACTCGGACTATTAAAGGCCCGAATCTACTAGTGGGCCAGTTTGACGGGGCCCATGATGCGGATCATACATCGTGATTGCATGACGGCCCGATTGTGTACCGTAATTTCATGGTTTGGCCGGTTTAGTGCGAAGACGGGATATATATATATATATAGTAAAATAACTGCAGCATCGTGAATAAGAAAAAACCTAGACTATACAATAAAGAAATTACGGCAATATTACATCCACTGGGCATCAAAGTTCGCCACTATGATAATAAAGCACAAGCAAACAACAGATTACATACACTGGGCATCAAAGATCGCCACCAGTGCAAATAAACACGCCGACAAAATAATATACAAAACCGACAGCACTTCAATAGAGTTCAAGAAAGGTTAGCCCTGCTGGGGAGCTGCAGCGCAAGCAACTGAGCAAGATGATGAGACTGCGCTTGTTCAACACTTATATCTTCCTCACTCTGAAAGATAAACAAGAAGACATATGACAGGTTTTGCACATAAAAGTATCAGTGCTGATAATTCATCACATTTCTTACTGACGAATAACGTGACATAGTTTAAAATTGCATTAACACAATATGGTATTGTTCAGGTCAAGACATGGCAGGAAATGACATTGTGAAGAAGTTGGCAGCTTCCCGACACCACTGGATTACAGATCAAGAACTCATAAGTATCAATGGTTAGTGTGTTGTCAATTTATCCCATTTCAGATTGGCAAATAAAGAGACAGTTTAAATAATAGTAGAATGATATGACATTGTTCATAGTTAAGACATTGCAGAATATGACATTGTGCTATAGTGGGTAGGTTCACCACACCACTGGATTACGGATGAAGAACAGAAGCATACATGTAGTGCAAAAGAAGATCACTTGCTCTGTATAGTTTAATTTACATGGTATGAAGAAGGAACTTGGTTGTACAACTGAAAACTTAAATTGAGAAGGACAAACTTTTGTTTATGAACTACGTAATAAACTTTAAACATGCAATTTGATGCAAACACAAAAAATAAACAGCTGTTGCAGTCATGCCTAACCAAATATACACAACAAAGTTTGAAGGCTTGAGAAGGACAAACTAACATTACTGGTGAAGACATGCTCTATAAAGCCCTTGTCCATGCTGATGGTGGGGCAATTCAAGAAGTTTAGCACATAATCTTCTTCATAAGCATTGCCTTTATTCTACATTTTGTTAAGAGTAAATATAGATGTGATAATATACAAAAAAATGGAGAATATTTAAGATAAGATGAAGAGTGATGCTACATAACCAGGTAGCTATAAATGTATGTGCAACAATATAGGCAAAAGGCACAGCCAAGACCAATGCACAGCTAAACTTCGTCAGTACCAACCTTATGGTAAGAGTAAATATAGATCTAATGTGTAGAAAATGGAGGGCAAAGGAAAAAAAGCTGCAGAGTGATGGTAATGAACAACTACCTGTCAATATAAGTACACTGATAAAGGACAGCATGTACTTACAAAAAAAATGCAGAGCTAAAAAAATTCATTGGCATTGAATATATTGTACACTAATGTAACCATTCATACAGATCAGATAATTTGGAGCGAACAATTGATTAGCAAGCTATCATGCATACTGCTGTCACATAATGAACCAGGTATGTATGCAAGTACAGTGATACAGGACAATAGGTACTAACAAGAGCAAAGTAGCGGGCAGCATATTTGCGATATCCTATCATTCTTTTCAAACTGGAATTCTTCTTTGAGCAGATTTCCTGCAAAAAAGATCCGTAAGGCACATGCGGAAAAGTAGAAGTTCAAATTGTCATATGATTTCATAGACAGTACCTCATCCTGGGAACGAGACCAGTGCATAACAAGGTTTTTCCATTCAATGTCTTCTAAAATTAGCTCAGGAGACTTCGCCGGAAATTCGTTTATAGACTTGCCATCAAAGTGTGATTTCCTCAGGTAACAATGATACTGCTGCAATGCTTCCTTGAAAAGCACAAGCAAGCTTTGCTCGTCATGACTATCCAGATTGACCCTCGCCTAGTTACAACAATGTAATGTAAACCATTGATGTGTTCGATCAGCAGAAAACAGGAAATAATAACCATGAATAATAGCACTTACATGTAAGTTGAACAGGAAGATGTGAAAATGGTGTTTGTCTTCACTATAATCTTCCCATGATGGGAATATATGCAAGTAGTCCCTAAAAACATCGAAAGCATTGTATTTTAAACTGGAAATAAATGGAATGGGGTTCCAATCTGTAGGAATTGGCCGTCTCTGCAGTTAGGATAGGTCTTCGACCGGTGGACTTGTTGTACTTTTTGCTGCAGTGGGATTTTCTGTGGTATGGCTGGTGCTATGGAAAATGAAATCGGTATACCTTTTGCTGGAGTGCAGGTCCTGTGTGGTGGGGCTACAGGTGTGGCCAGTGAATTATGGGTACAGTCTGCTGGAGTCAGTCCTACGTTTTGTGTCACTGGTTGTACAACCAATATAAGTGGGGCGCTGTCTGATTTCTCCGGCACCACCACGTTTTTCAAGGACTTGCCGGTGCTCCTTCAGGTTCGACAATCACCCTCTTCCTTTTTGATGTCTGATGCACAGGAACAACATTTGAGTGGAAAAAACATGGTACGATGACAGATGGAGTATGTATTGATAATGGATGGGCATGGCATCTCGAGTTATGTGATGAGTAAACTAAGCAGATGGCGGTGCAACAAAGTAGAAGAAATGCAAGACAACATATGCAAGATACGTGCAATCAATAAAACCTTGCCAAATTAGAACAGACACCTTGATGGGTGAACAAGACAGGCCATCTGCCTTTGACTCCTCGAGGTTAGAATAGTCATTAGGATGATATTCTAAACAAGAATCAACAGGTGGGGAGCGTACGAGTTTCATTGCTTCCAGAATGGCACTCAATGCCTTGGTGCCAATTTTGTAAGTCATTGCAGTGTTCCACAATATTCTTCTGATGCAC
Organism: Triticum aestivum; assembly: GCF_018294505.1. Lineage (NCBI taxonomy): Eukaryota > Viridiplantae > Streptophyta > Magnoliopsida > Poales > Poaceae > Triticum > Triticum aestivum. The sequence goes on from NC_057801.1 coordinate 68,262,898, forward strand.
GAATTCTGATAAAGCCAACACCTCGCACACACGCACGTACGTGTATAAGAGAAACGCGCATCGCTCGGCCCCCGGCCTCCCACCGTAACCGGCAACTCCCCGAAATTTGTTGGGGAACATTGCAGAAAATAAATTTTTTCTACGCTTCACCAAGATCAATCTATGGAGTCATCTAGCAACGAGTGATAGGAGTGCATCTACATACCCTTGTAGATCACGAGCGGAAGCGTTCAAGAGAACGGGGTTGAGGGAGTCGTACTCGTCGTGATCCAAATAACCAAAGATCCAAGTGCCGAACGGACGACACCTCCGCGTTCAACACATTACGATTGCGGAAGACATCTCCTCCTTCTTGATCCAGCAAGGGGAAAGGATAGGTTGATGGAGGTTCAGCAGCACGATGGCGTGGTGGTGGAAGTAGCGGCGATCTCGGCAGGGCTTCGCCAAGCTCAGCGAGAGGGAGAGGTGTTACAGGGGGTGAGGGAGGCGCCAGGGACTAGGGTGCGGCTGCCCTCCCTCCCCCTCTTTATATAGG
>NC_057801.1:68263756-68276110 GCF_018294505.1 Triticum aestivum
TCTAATCTCAAGGGGGGCGGCGGCGAAGGGGGGGAACTTGCCCCCCAAGCCAAGTGGGGCGCCCCCACCCCTAGGGTTTCCAACCCTAGGCGCAGGGGGAGGCCCAAGGGGGGCGCACCAGCCCACCAGGGGCTGGTTCCCTTCCCTCTTCAGCCCATGGAGCCCTTCAGGATAGGTGGCCCCACCCGGTGGACACCCGGGACCCTTCCGGTGGTCCCGGTACAATACCGGTGACCCCCAAAACTTTCCCGGTGGCCGAAACTGGACTTCCTATAAACAATTCTTCACCTACGGACTATTCCAGAACTCCTCGTGACGTTCGGGATCTCATCCAGGACTCCGAACAACTTTTGGGTTACCGCATACTAATATCTCTACAATCCTAGCGTCATCGAACCTTAAGTGTGTAGACCCTACGGGTTCGGGAATCACGCAGACATGACCGAGACAGCTCTCCGGCCAATAACCAACAGCGGGATCTGGATACCCATGTTGGCTCCCACATGTTCCACGATGATCTCATCGAATGAACCACGATGTCGAGGATACAAGTAATCCCGTATAAAATTCCCTTTGTCAATCGGTACGTTACTTGCCCGAGATTTGATCGTCGGTATCCCAATACCTCGTTCATTCTCGTTACCGGCAAGTCACTTTACTCGTACCGTAATGCATGATCCCGTGACCAAACACTTGGTCACATTGAGCTCATTATGATGATGCATTACCGAGTGGGCCCAGAGATACCTCTCCGTCATACGGAGTGACAAATCCCAGTCTCGATCCGTGTCAACTCAACAAATACTTTCGGGGATACCTGTAGTATACCTTTATAGTCACCCAGTTATGTTGTGACGTTTGGTACACCCAAAGCACTCCTACAGCATCCGGGAGTTACACGATCTCATGGTCTAAGGAAATGATACTTGACATTGGAAAAGCTCTAGCAAATGAACTACACGATCTTGTGCTATGCTTAGGATTGGGTCTTGTCCATCACATCATTCTCCTAATGATGTGATCCCGTTATCAATGACATCCAATGTCCATAGTCAGGAAACCATGACTATCTATTGATCAACGAGCTAGTCAACTAGAGGCTCACTAGGGACATGTTATGGCCTATGTATTCACACATGTATTATGATTTCCGGATAACACAATTATAGCATGAGTAATAGACAGTTATCATGAACAAGGAAATATAATAATAATATTTTATTATTGCCTCCAGGGCATATTTCCAACAGTCTCCCACTTGCACTAGAGTCAATAATCTAGTTACATTGTGATGAATCGAACACCCATAGAGTTCTGGTGTTGATCATGTTTTGCTCACGGAAGAGGTTTAGTCAACGGATCTGCGACATTCAGATCCATATGCACTTTGCAAATATCTATGTCTCCATCTTGAACATTTTCACGAATGGAGTTGAAGCGACGCTTGATGTGCCTGGTCTTCTTGTGAAACCTTGGCTCCTTGGCAAGGGCAATAGCTCCAGTGTTCTCACAGAAGAGAGTGATCGGCCCCGACGCATTGGGTATGACTCCTAGGTCGGCGATTAACTCCTTCATCTAGATTGCTTCATGCGCTACCTCCGAGGCTGCCATGTACTCCGCTTCACATGTAGATCCCGCCACGACGCTTTGCTTGCAACTACACCAGCTTACTGCCCCTCCATTCAAAATATACACGTATCCGGTTTGTGACTTAGAGTCATCCAGATCTGTGTCGAAGCTAGCGTCGATGTAACCCTTTACGACGAGCTCTTCGTCACCTTCATAAAGGATAACCATATCCTTATTCCTTTTCAGGTACTTCAGGATATTCTTGAACACTGTCCAGTGTTCCATGCCGGGATTACTTTGGTACCTTCCTACCAAACTTACGGCAAGGTTTACATCAGGTCTGGTACACAGCATGGCATACATAATAGACCCTATAGCCGAGGCATAGGGGATGACACTCATCTTTTCTCTATCTTCTATCGTGGTCGGGCATTGAGCTGAGCTCAATTTCACACCTTGCAACACAGGCAAGAACCCCTTCTTGGACTGATCCATATTTAACTTCTTCAATATCTTATCAAGGTATGTTCTTTGTGAAAGACCTACGAGGCGTCTCGATCTATCCCTATAGATCTTGATGCCTAATATGTAAGCAGCTTCTCCAAGGTCCTTCAATGAAAAACACTTATTCAAGTAGGCCTTAATACTGTCCCAAAGTTCTATATCATTTCCCATCAAAAGTATGTCATCTACATATAATATGAGAAATGCTACACAGCTCCCACTCACTTTCTTGTAAACGCAGGCTTCTCCATAGGTCTGCATAAACCCAAACGCTTTGATCATCTCATCAAAGAGAATGTTCCAACTCCGAGATGCTTGCACCAGCACATAAATGGATCGCTGGAGTTTGCATACCTTGTTAGCATTCTCAGGATCGACAAAACCTTCCGGCTGCATCATATACAGTTCTTCCTTAAGATAGCCGTTAAGGAATGCCGTTTTGACGTCCATTTGTCATATCTCATAATCATAGTATGCGGCAATTGCTAACATGATTCGGATGGACTTCAGCTTCGCTACGGGAGAGAAAGTCTCATCATAGTCAACCCCTTGAACTTGTTGATAACCCTTAGCGACAAGTCGAGCTTTATAGATGGTACATTACCATCCGTGTCCGTCTTCTTCTTAAAGATCCATTTGTTTTCTATCGCTCATCGATCATCGGGCAAGTTCAGTAGTTCGGGCAAGTCCACACTTTGTTTTCATACATGGATCCTATCTCGGATTGCATGGCTTCAAGCCATTTGTTGGAATCTGGGCCCGCCATTGCTTCTTCATAGTTCGAAGGTTCACCGTTGTCTAACAACATGATTTCCAGGATAGGGTTGCCATACCACTCTGGTGTGGAACGTGTCCTCCTGGACCTACGAAGTTCAGTAGTAACTTGATCCGAAGTACCTTGATCATCATCATTAATTTCCTCTCTAGTCGGTGCAGGCACCACAGGAACATCTTCCTCAGCTGCGCTACTTACCGGTTCAAGAGGTAGTACTTCATCAAGTTCCACTTTCCTCCCACTTAGTTCTTTCGAGAGAAACTCTTTCTCCAGAAAGGACCCGTTCTTGGCAACAAAGATCTTGCCTTCGGATCTGAGGTAGAAGCTATACCCAATGGTTTCCTTAGGGTATCCTATGAAGATGCATTTTTCCGACTTGGGTTCGAGCTTTTCAGGTTGAAGTTTCTTGACATAAGCATCACATCCCCAAACTTTTAGAAACGACAGCTTAGGTTTCTTCCCAAACCATAATTCATACGGTGTCGTCTCAATGGATTTAGACGGTGCCCTATTTAAAGTGAATGTAGCTGTCTCTAGAGCATATCCCCAAAATGCTAGCGGTAAATCGGTGAGTGACATCATAGATTGCACCATATCCAATAGAGTGCGATTACGACGCTCGGACACACCGTTTCGTTGAGGTGTTCCAGGCGGCGTGAGTTGTGAAACGATTACACATATCCTTAAGTGCATACCAAATTCGTGACTTAAATATTCGCCTCCACGATCTGATCGTAAGAACTTTATTTTTCGGTCACGTTGATTCTCTACCTCATTCTGAAATTCCTTGAACTTTTCAAAGGTCTTAGACTTGTGTTTCATCAAGTAGACATACCCATATCTACTTAAGTCATCAGTGAGAGTGAGAACATAACGATAGCCACCGCGAGCCTCAACTCTCATTGGACCACACACATCAGTATGTATAATTTCCAAAAAGTTGGTTGCTCGATCCATTGTTCCGAAGAACGGAGTCTTGGTCATTTTACCCATGAGGCATGGTTCACACGTGTCAAATGATTCGAAATCAAGAGACTCCAAAAGTCCATCTGTATGGAGCTTCTTCATGCGTTTGACATCAATGTTACCAAGGCGGCAGTGCCACAGATATGTGGGACTATCATTATCAATCTTACATCTTTTGGTATTCACACTATGAATATGTGTAACATCATGTTCGAGATTCATTAAGAATAGACCATTGACCAGTGGGGCATGACCATAAAACATATCTCTCATATAAATAGAACAACCATTATTCTCGGATTTAAATGAGTAGCCATCTCGTATTAAACAAGATCCAGATACAATGTTCATGCTCAAAGCTGGCACTAAATAACAATTATTGAGGTTTAAAACTAATCCATTAGGTAAATGTAGAGGTAGCGTGCCGACGGCGATCACATCGACCTTGGAACCATTCCCGACGCACATCGTCACCTCGTCCTTCGCCAGTCTTCGCTTATTCCGCAGCTCCTGTTTTGAGTTACAAATATGAGCAACCGCACTGGTATCAAATACCCAGGAGCTACTATGATTACTGGTAATGTACACATCAATTACATGTATATCACATATAACTTTAGTGTTGCCGGCCTTCTTGTCCGCTAAGTATTTGGGGCAGTTCCGCTTCCAGTGTCCGCTTCCCTTGCAATAAAAGTACTCAGTCTCAGGTTTGGGTCCATTCTTTGGCTTCTCCCGGCAACTGGCTTACCGGGCACGGCAACTCCCTTGCCGTCCTTCTTGAAGTTCTTCTTACCCTTGCCGTTCTTGAAACTAGTGGTTTTATTGACCATCAACACTTGATGTTCCTTTTTGATTTCCACCTCCGCTGATTTCAGCATTGAAAATACTTCAGGAATAGTTTTCACCATCCTCTGCGTATTGTAGTTCATCACAAAGCTCATGTAGCTAGGTGGGAGCGACTGAAGGATTCTATCAATGACCGCCTCGTCCGGGAGGTTAATGTCCAGCTGGGACAAGCGGTTGTGCAACCCAGACATTTTGAGTATGTGCTCACTGACAGAACTATTTTCCTCCATCTTACAACTGTAGAACTTGCCGGAGACTTCATATCTCTCGACCCGGGCATGAGCTTGGAAAACCATTTTTAGCTCCTCGAACATCTCATATGCTCCGTGTTGCTGAAAACACTTTTGGAGCCCCGGTTCTAAGCTGTAAAGCATTCCGCACTGAACGAGGGAGTAATCATCAGCACGCGACTGCCAAGCGTTCATAACGTCTTGGTTCTCTGGGATGGGTGCTTCACCTAGCGGAGCTTCTAGGACATATGCTTTCTTGGCAGCTATGAGGATGATCCTCAGGTTCCGGACCCAGTCCGTATAGTTGCTGCCATCATCTTTCAGCTTGGTTTTCTCTAGGAACGCGTTGAAGTTGAGGTTGACATGACCGTGGGCCATTTGATCAACAAGACATTTTGCAAAGGTTTTTAGACTAAGTTCATGATAATTAAGTTCATCTAATCAAATTATTTAATGAACTCCCACTTAGATTAGACATCCCTCTAGTCATCTAAGTGATACATGATCCGACTCAACTAGACCGTGTCCGATCATCACGTGAGACGGACTAGTCATCATCGGTGAACATCTCCATGTTGATCGTATCTTCCATACGACTCATGTTCGACCTTTCGGTCTCTTGTGTTCCGAGGCCATGTCTGTACATGCTAGGCTCGTCAAGTCAACCTAAGTGTTTTGCATGTGTAAATCTATCTTACACCCGTTGTATGTGGACGTTGGAATCTATCACACCCGATCATCATGTGGTGCTTCGAAACAACGAACTTCCGCAACAGCGCACAGTTAGGGGGGAACACTTTCTTGAAATTATTGTAAGGGATCATCTTATTTACTACCATCGTTCTAAGCAAATAAGATGCAAAAAACATGATAAACATCACATGAAATCAAATAGTGACATGATATGGCCAATATCATATTGCTCCTTTGATCTCCATCTTCAGGGTGCCATGATCATCTTCGTCACCGGCATGACACCATGATCTCCATCATCATGATCTCCATCATTGCGTCTCCATGAAGTTGTTCGCCAACTATTACTTCTACTACTATGGCTAACGGTTTAGCAATAAAGTAAAGTAATTACATGGCGTTTATTCATTGACACGCAGGTCATACAATAATTAAGACAACTCCTATGGCTCCTACCGGTTGTCATACTCATCGACATGCAAGTCGTGACTCCTATTACAAGAACATGATCAATCTCATACATCACATATATATCATTCATCACAACCTTTTGGCCATATCACATCACAAGGCATATGCTGCAAAAACAAGTTAGACGTCCTCTTATTGTTGTTGCATGTTTTTACGTGGCTGCAATAGGGTTCTAGCAAGAACATTTCTTACCTACGTAAAACCACAACGTGATATGCCAATTTCTATTTACCCTTCATAAGGACCCTTTTCATCGAATCCGATCCGACTAAAGTGGGAGAGACAGACACCCGCTAGCCACCTTATGCAACTAGTGCATGTCAGTCGGTGGAACCTGTCTCACGTAAGCGTATGTGTAAGGTCGGTCCGGGCCGCTTCATCCCACGATGTCGCCGAAACAAGATAAGACTAGTAGTGTCAAGAAAATTGACAACATCTACGCCCACAACAAGATTGTGTTCTACTCGTGCATAGAAACTATGCATAGACCTAGCTTCTGATACCACTGTTGGGGAACGTTGCAGAAAATAAAAAATTTCTACGCTTCACCAAGATCAATCTATGGATTCATCTAGCAACGAGAGAGAGGAGTGCATCTACATACCCTTGTAGATCACGAGCGGAAGCGTTCAAGAGAACGGGGTTGAGGGAGTCGTACTCGTCGTGATCCAAATCACCGAAGATCCTAGTGCCGAACGAACGACACCTCCGTGTTCAACACACGTACGATTGGGGAAGACGTCTCCTCCTTCTTGCTCCAGCAAGGGGAAAGGAGAGGTTGTTGGAGATTCAGCAGCACGACGGCGTGGTGGTGGAAGTAGCGGCGATCTCGGCAGGGCTTCGCCAAGCTCAGCGAGAGGGAGAGGTGTTACGGGGGGTGAGGGAGGCGCCAGGGACTAGGGTGTGGCTACCCTCCCTCCCCCCTCTTTATATAGGGGCCCTGGGGGCGCCGGCCCCCTAGAGATCTAATCTCAAGGGGGGCGGCGGCCAAGGGGGGGAACTTGCCCCCCAAGCCAAGCCCCACCCCTAGGGTTTCCAACCCTAGGCGCAGGGGGAGGCCCAAGGGGGGCGCACCACCCCACTAGGGGCTGGTTCCCTTCCCTCTTCAGCCCACGGGGCCCTCTGGGATTGGAGGCCCCACCCGGTGGACCCTCGGGACCCTTCCCGTGGTCCCGGTACAATACTGGTGACCCCCGAAACTTTCCCGGTGGCCGAAACTGGACTTCCTATATACAAGTCTTCACCTCCGGACTATTCCGGAATTCCTCATGACGTCCGGGATCTCATCCGAGACTCCAAACAACTTTTGGGTTACCGCATACTAATATCTCTACAACCCTAGCGTCACTGAACCTTAAGTGTGTAGACCCTACGGGTTCGGGAATCACGCAGACATGACCGAGACAGCTCTCCGACCAATAACCAACAGCGGGATCTGGATACCCATGTTGGCTCCCACATGTTCCATGATGATCTCATCAAATGAACCACGATGTCAAGGATTCAAGTAATCACGTATGCAATTCCCTTTGTCAATCGGTACGTTACTTGCCCGAGATTCGATCGTCGGTATCCCAATACCTCGTTCAATCTCGTTACCGGCAAGTCACTTTACTCGTACCGTAATGCATGATACCGTGACCAAACACTTGGTCACATTGAGCTCATTATGATGATGCATTACCGAGTGGGCCCAGAGATACCTCTCCGTCATACGGAGTGACAAATCCCAGTCTCGATCCGTGTCAACCCAACAGATACTTTTGGGGATACCTATAGTATACCTTTATAGTCACCCAGTTATGTTGTGACGTTTGGTACACCCAAAGCACTCCTACAGCATCCGGGAGTTACACGATCTCACGGTCTAAGGAAATGATACTTGACATTGGAAAAGCTCTAGCAAACGAACTACACGATCTTGTGCTATGCTTAGGATTGGGTCTTGTCCATCACATCATTCTCCTAATGATGTGATCCTGTTATCAATGACATCCAATGTGCATAGTCAGGAAACCATGACTATCTGTTGATCAACGAGCTAGTCAACTAGAGGCTCACTAGGGACATGTTATGGTCTATGTATTCACACATGTATTATGATTTCTGGATAACACAATTATAGCATGAATAATAGACAATTATCGTGAACAAGGAAATATAATAATAATCATTTTATTATTGCCTCTAGGGCATATTTTCAACAATATTTTCCTCCCCCTCGCTTCTACCATGGTTTTTTCCGTCATGGATGGCCCAAAGAATGTCATGCAGCTGCGTCTCCGGACCGCCCAAGACGAAAAGCCCATTTTCTGTCATGATTTTTTGTCATAGTAGGAGCCCACCACATCTATGATGATACCGAGTTTTGTCACAATTATCGTCATAGAAGTGTCATATGTATGACATAAAAAAATTCGTTCGGCCCAAAATGTCACGGATGTGTCTTTTTTTTGTAGTGCTCATGCTTCACTTATATTATTTTGAGAGTCTTTTAGAACAGTATGGTATTTGCTATGGTTATAAAATTGGTCCTAGAATGGTAGGCATCCAAGTTGGGTATAATAAAAACTATCATAGGAAGTGAATTGGATGCTATGATCGATTTGATACTTGATAATTGTTTTGAGATATGGAAGTAGTGATATTAAAGTCATGCTAGTTGGGTGATTATGAATTTAAAGAATGTTTGTGTTGAAGTTAGCAAGTCCCGTAGCATGCACGTATGGTTAAAGTTGTGTAACAAATTTGAAACATGAAGAGTACCTGACTTGTGCATCCTTATGAGTGGCGGTCGGGGACGAGCGATGGTCTTTTCCTACCAATCTATCCCCCTAGGAGCATGCGCGTAGTGCTTGAGTTTTGATGACTTCTAAATTTTTGCAATAAGTATATGAGTTCTTATGACTAATGTTGAGTCCATGGATTATAAGCAATTTTACCTTTCCACCATTGCTAGCCTCTTCGGTACCGTGCATTGCCCTTTCTCACCTTGAGAGTTGGTGCAAACTTCGCCAGTGCATCCAAACCCCGTGATATGATACGCTCTATAACACATAAACCTCCCTATATCTTCCTCAAAACCGCCACCATACCTACCTATTATGGAATCTCCATAGCCATTCCGAGATATATTGCCATGCAACTTTCCACCGTTCCGTTCATCATCATCATGACATACTTTACTTTTGTCATATTGCCATTGCATGATCATGTAGTTGACATCGTATTTGTGGCAAAGCCACCATGCATTATTTTTCATACATGTCACTCTTGATTCATTGCACCATCCCGGTACACCGCCGGAGGCATTCATATAGAGTCATATCTTGTTCTAGTTTCGAGTTGTAATTCATATGTTGTAATCAATGAAGTGTGATGATCATCATTACTAGAGCATTGCCCAAAAAGAAAAAAAAGAAAAAAAAGAAAGGCCAAAAGATAAAAATAAAAAAAGGCCAAAGAAAAAAAGAAAAAAAAGGAAAAAAGGAAAAAAAGAAAAAGAAAATAAATAAAATAAATAAAAAGGGCAATGTTACTATCTCTTTTTCCACACTTGTGCTTCAAAGTAGCACCTTGTTCTTCATGTAGTGAGTCTCATATATTGTGCTTCAAAGTAGCACCATATTTTTCATATAGCGAGTCTCATAGGTTGTCTTTTTCATACTAGTGGGAATTTTTCATTATAGAACTTGGCTTGTATATTCCTACGATGGGCTTCCTCAAATGCCCTAGATCTTCGTGAGCAAGAAAGTTGGATGCACACCCACTAGTTTTCTTTTGTTGAGCATTCATTCATAGCTCTAGTGCATCTGTTGCATGGCAATCCCTACTCCTCATGTTGACATCAATTGATGGGCATCTCCATAGCCCGTTAATTATCCTCGTCAATGTGAGACTTTCTCCTTTTTTGTCTTCTCCACACAATCCCCATCATTATATTCTATTCCACCCATAGTGCTATATCCATGGCTCATGCTCATGTATTGCGTGAAGGTTGAAAAAGTTTGAGATTATTTAAGTATGAAACAATTGCTTGGCTTGTCATCGGGGGTATAGAAGTTAGGAACATCTTTGTGTGACAAAAATGAAGCATAGCCTAACTATATGATTTTGTAGGGATGAACTTTCTTTTGCCATGTTATTTTGAGAAGACATGATTACTTTGATTAGTATGCTTGAAGTGTTACTATTTCTTTTATCAATATGAACTTTTATTTTGAATCATTTCGATCTGAACATTCATGCCACAATAAATAAAATTACATTGAGAATTATGCTAGGTATCATTCCACATCAAAAATTCTCTTTTTATCATTTACCGACTCGAGGACGAGCAGGAATTAAGCTTGGGGATGCTTGATACGTCTCCAACGTATCTATAATTTTTGATTGTTCCATACTATTATATTACCCCTTTTGGATGTTTATGGGCTTTATTTTACACATTTATATCATTTTTGGGACTAACCTACTAACCGGAGGCCCATCCCGTATTGCATTTTTTTTTGCCTATTTCAGTATTTCGAAGAAAAGGAATATCAAACGGAGTCCAAACGGAATGAAACCTTCGGGAGCATGATTTTTGGAACGAACGTGATCCAGAGGACTTAGAGTGCAAGTCAAGAAGCAGCTGAGGCGGTCACGAGAGGGCAGGGCGCGCCCACCCCTATAGGGTGTGCCCCTGTCTTGTGGGCCCCTCGGGCGGCCACTGACGTACTTCTTCCTCCTATATAAGCCTACATACCCCGAAAACATCCAAGGAGCCACCGAAACACAATTTCCACCACCGTAACCTTCTGTATCCGCGAGATTCCATCTTGGAGCCTTCGCCGGCGCTCTGCCGGAGGGGGAATCGACCACGGAGGGCTTCTACATCAACACCATAGCCCTTCCGATGAGTTGTGAGTAGTTTACCATAGACCTTCGGGTCCATAGTTATTAGCTAGATGGCTTATTCTCTCTTTTGGATCTCAATACAATGTTCTCCCCCTCTCTTGTGGAGATCTATTCGATGTAAACTCTTTTTGCGGTGAGTTTGTCGAGATCCGATGAATTGTGGGTTTATGATCAAGTTTATCTATGAGAAATATTTGAATCTCATCTGAATTCTTTTATGTACGATTGAGTTCTCTTTGCAAGCCTCTTCGAATTATCAGTTTTGTTTGGCCTACTAGATTGATCTTTCTTGCCATGGGAGAAGTGCTTAGCTTTGGATTCAATCTTGCGATGTCCTTACCCAATGGCAGAAAGGGTTGCAAGGCACGTATTGTATTGTTGCCATCGAGGATAAAAAGATGGGGTTTATATCATATTGCATGAGTTTATCCCTCTACATCATGTCATCTTGCTTACTGCGTTACTCTGTTCTTTATGAACTTAATACTCTAGATGCAGGCAGGAGTCGGTCGATGTGTGGAGTAATAGTAGTAGATGCAGGCAGGAGTCGGTCTACTTGTTGCGGACGTGATGCCTATATACATGATCATGCCTAGATAATCTCATAATTATTCGCTTTTCTATCAATTGCTCGACAGTAATTTGTTCACCCACCGTAATACTTATGCTATCTCGAGAGAAGCCTCTAGTGAAACCTATGGCCCCCGGGTCTATCTCTTATCATATTTGCTTCCAATTACTTTTATTTGCATCTTTACTTTTTGCATCTATATTATAAAATACCAAAAATATATTTATCTTATCATACTATCTCTATCAGATCTCACTTTCGCAAGTGGCCGTGAATGGATTGACAACCCCTTTATTGCGTTGGTTGCGAGTTCTTTGTTTGTTTGTGTAGGTGCGTGGGACTTTTGAGGAGCCTCCTACTGGATTGATACCTTGGTTCTCAAAAACTGAGGGAAATACTTACGCTACTCTGCTGCATCACCCTTTCCTCTTCAAGGAAAACCAACGCAAGCTCAAGACGTAGCACGGCCCATTGGTCCCGGTTCGAGTCTAAAACCGGGACAAATGGATCCAGACGAACCGGGACCAATTCCCTCGCGGCCCCGGCCGGCCCCTTGGGCTCATTAACCGGGACTAATCCCCCCTGGGTCCCGGTTCGTGAGGAACCAGGACTAATGGGCTGGCTAGGCCCGAACGATAGCCCTGTTTTCTACTAGTGCTAGTCTTATGTAGCCCACCGTTACGGATCTGTCAAGTGCGGGGAGTATGGCTACGCGATAGGGAAGTACGCTGGGCGTACCTCATAAGTTGAGTGTTTTTTTATCGATAATGCTCCATCTATGAAGGAAGCTACGTAAAGTAACAGTAACGTAACCTTCCTAACCATAACCC
>NC_057801.1:68276210-68278018 GCF_018294505.1 Triticum aestivum
CTTTTGATCTTATTTGAACCTCCTTGTTTTTCTGTGTTCAAAATGCAACATTCAAAGCCACATCATCAATTTACAACCCTTCCTGACTTTATTTGTTATTTTTCATGCATTTACTGATTATTTTGAGCTATAAGACCATGAAATTGAAAAGCATTTGAAATGAACTCTGATAAGGTTCCAAGTTGGCATGGTATCATCATTTCACCCACATAGCATGTGCAAGAAAGTAGAGAGGCTTACGGCAAAATTTGGATGCACTTCATGTACAAAACAAACAATCTCCTTCGAAGTATCAGGGTTTCATACGGAAACTCGTCTGTTACAAAGGGATTTCATTTCTTTTGAACTTATTTGAACCTCATTGTTTTTCTGTGTTCAAAATGCACCATTCAAAGCAACATCATCAATTTACAACCATTTCTTACTTCATCTTTTATTTTTCACGCATTAAATGATTATTTTGAGCTATAAGACCATGAAATTGAAAAGCACTTGAAATGAACTCTGATAAGGTTCCAAGTTGGCATGGTATCATCATTTCACCCACATAGCATGTGCAAGAAAGTAGAGAGGCTTACGGCAAAAACTGGATGCACTTCGTGTACAAAATAGACAATCTCCTTCGAAGTATCAGGGTTTCATACGGAAACTCGTCTGTTACAAAGGGATTTCATTTTTTTGAACCTATTTGAACCCCCTTGTTTTTCTGTGTTCAAAATGCAACATTCAAGGCCACATCATCAATTTACAACCCTTCCTGACTTCATTTGTTATTTTTCATGCATTTACTGATTATTTTGAGCTATAAGACCATGAAATTGAAAAGCATTTGAAATGAACTCTGATAAGGTTCCAAGTTGTCATGGTATCATCATTTCACCCACATAGCATGTGCAAGAAAGTAGAGAGGCTTACGGCAAAAACTGGATGCACTTCGTGTACAAAACAAACAATCTCCTTCGAAGTATCAAGGTTTCATACGGAAACTCGTCTATTACAAAGGGATTTCATTTCTTTTGAACTTATTTGAACCTCATTGTTTTTCTGTGTTCAAAATGCACCATTCAAAGCAACATCATCAATTTACAACCCTTTCTTACTTCATCTGTTATTTTTCACGCATTTAATGATTATTTTGAGCTATAAGACCATGAAATTGAAAAGCACTTGAAATGAACTCTGATAAGGTTCAAAGTTGGCATGGTATCATCATTTCACCCACATAGCACGTGCAAGAAAGTAGAGAGGCTTACGGCAAAAACTGGATGCACTTCGTGTACAAAACAAACAATCTCCTTCGAAGTATCAGGGTTTCATACAGAAACTCGTCTGTTACAAAGGGATTTCATTTCTTTTGAACTAATTTGGACCCCCTTGTTTTTCTGTGTCCAAAATGCACCATTCAAAGCCACATTATCAATTTACAACCTTTCTGACTTCATTTGTTATTTTTCATGCATTTACTGATTATTTTGAGCTATAAGACCATGAAATTGAAAAGCATTTGAAATGAACTCTGATAAGGTTCCAAGTTGGCATGGTATCATCATTTCACCCACATAGCATGTGCAAGAAAGTAGAGAGGCTTACGGCAAAAACTGGATGCACTTCGTGTACAAAACAAACAATCTCCTTCGAAGTATCAGGGTTTCATACGGAAACTCGTCTGTTACAAAGTGATTTCATTTCTTTTGAACTTATTTGAACCTCATTGTTTTTCTGTGTTCAAAATGCACCATTCAAAGCAGCATCATCAATTTACAACCCTTTCTTACTTCATCTGTTATTTTTCACGCATTTAATGATTA
>NC_057801.1:68278259-68278811 GCF_018294505.1 Triticum aestivum
GGAAACTCGTCTGTTAGAAAGGGATTTCATTTTTTTGAACTTATTTGAACCCCCTTGTTTTTCTGTGTTCAAAATGCAACATTCAAAGCCACATCATCAATTTACAACCCTTCCTGACTTCATTTGTTATTTTTATGCATTTACTAATTATTTTGAGCTATAAGACCATGAAATTGAAAAGCATTTGAAATGAACTCTGATAAGGTTCCAAGTTGGCATGGTATCATCATTTCACCCACATAGCATGTGCAAGAAAGTAGAGAGGCTTACGGCAAAAACTGGATGCACTTCGTGTACAAAACAGACAATCTCCTTCGAAGTATCAGGGTTTCATACGGAAACTCGTCTGTTACAAAGGGATTTCATTTCTTTTGAACTTATTTGAACCTCCTTGTTTTTCTGTGTTCAAAATGCACCATTCAAAGCCACATCATCAATTTACAACCCTTTCTTACTTCATCTGTTATTTTTCACGCATTTAATGATTATTTTGAGCTATAAGACCATGAAATTGAAAAGCACTTGAAATGAACTCTGATAAGGTTCCAAGTT
>NC_057801.1:68278821-68279582 GCF_018294505.1 Triticum aestivum
AGCTAATTTGAACCCCCTTGTTTTTCTGTGTCCAAAATGCACCATTCAAAGCCACATTATCAATTTACAACCTTTCTGACTTCATTTGTTATTTTTCATGCATTTACTGATTATTTTGAGATATAAGACCATGAAATTGAAAAGCATTTGAAATGAACTCTGATAAGGTTCCAAGTTGGCATGGTATCATCATTTCACCCACATAGCATGTGCAAGAAAGTAGAGAGGCTTACGGCAAAAACTGGATGCACTTCGTGTACAAAACAAACAATCTCCTTCGAAGTATAAGGGTTTCATACGGAAACTCGTCTGTTACAAAGGGATTTCATTTCTTTTGAACTTATTTGAACCTCATTGTTTTTCTGTGTTCAAAATGCACCATTCAAAGCAGCAGCATCAATTTACAACCCTTTCTTACTTCATCTGTTATTTTTCACGCATTTAATGATTATTTTGAGCTATAAGACCATGAAATTGAAAAGCACTTGAAATGAACTCTGATAAGGTTCCAAGTTGGCATGGTATCATCATTTCACCCACATAGCATGTGCAAGAAAGTAGAGAGGCTTACGGCAAAAACTGGATGCACTTCGTGTACAAAACAGACAATCTCCTTCGAAGTATCAGGGTTTCATACGGAAACTCGTCTGTTACAAAGGGATTTCATTTCTTTTGAACTTATTTGAACCTCCTTGTTTTTCTGTGTTCAAAATGCACCATTCAAAGCCACATCATCAATTTACAACCCTTTCTTACTTCAT
>NC_057801.1:68281652-68283284 GCF_018294505.1 Triticum aestivum
ATTTGTTATTTTTATGCATTTACTAATTATTTTGAGCTATAAGACCATGAAATTGAAAAGCATTTGAAATGAACTCTGATAAGGTTACAAGTTGGCATGGTATCATCATTTCACCCACATAGCATGTGCAAGAAAGTAGAGAGGCTTACGGCAAAAACTGGATGCACTTCGTGTACAAAACAGACAATCTCCTTCGAAGTATCAGGGTTTCATACGGAAACTCATCTGTTACAAAGGGATTTCATTTCTTTTGAACTTATTTGAAACTCCTTGTTTTTCTGTGTTCAAAATGCACCATTCAAAGCCACATCATCAATTTACAACCCTTTCTTACTTCATCTGTTATTTTTCACGCATTTAATGATTATTTTGAGCTATAAGACCATGAAATTGAAAAGCACTTGAAATGAACTCTGATAAGGTTCCAAGTTGGCATGGTATCATCATTTCACCCACATAGCATGTGCAAGAAAGTAGAGATGCTTACGACAAAAACTGGATGCCCTTCGTGTACAAAACAGACAATCTCCTTCGAAGTATCAGGGTTTCGTACGGAAACTCATCTGTTACAAAAGGATTTCATTTCTTTTGAACTTATTTGAACCCCGTTGTTTTTCTGTGTTAAAAATGCAACATTCAAAGCCACATCATCATTTTACAACCCTTCCTAACTTCATTTGTTATTTTTCATGCATTTACTGATTATTTTGAGCTATAAGACCATGAAATTGAAAAGCATTTGAAATGAACTCTGATAAGGTTCCAAGTTGGCATGGTATCATCATTTCACCCACATAGCATGTGCAAGAATGTAGAGAGCCTTACGGCAAAAACTGGATGCACTTCGTGTACAAAACAAACAATCTCCTTCGAAGTATCAGGGTTTCATACAGAAACTCGTCTGTTACAAAGGGATTTCATTTCTTTTGAACTAATTTGAACCCCCTTGTTTTTCTGTGTCCAAAATGCACCATTCAAAGCCACATTATCAATTTACAACCTTTCTGACTTCATTTGTTATTTTTCATGCATTTACTGATTATTTTGAGCTATAAGACCATGAAATTAAAAAGCATTTGAAATGAACTCTGAAAAGTTTCAAAGTTGGCATGGTATCATCATTTCACCCACATAGCATGTGCCAGAAAGTAGAGAGGCTTACGGCAAAAACTGGATGCACTTCGTGTACAAAATAGACAATCTCCTTCGAAGTATAAGGGTTTCATACGGAAACTCGTCTGTTACAAAGGGATTTCATTTTTTTGAACTAATTTGAACCCCCTTGTTTTTCTGTGTTCAAAATGCAACATTCAAAGCCACATCATCAATTTACAACCCTTCCTGACTTCATTTGTTATTTTGCATGCATTTACTGATTATTTTGAGCTATAAGACCATGAAATTGAAAAGCATTTGAAATGAACTTTGATAAGGTTCCAAGTTGGCATGGTATCGTCATTTCACCCACATAGCATGTGCAAGAAAGTAGAGAGGCTTACGGCAAAAACTGGATGCACTTCGTGTACAAAACAGACAATCTCCTTCGAAGTATCAGGGTTTCATACGGAAATTCGTCTGTTACAAAGGGATTTCATTTCTTTTGAACTTATTTGAACCTCCTTGTTTTTCTGT
>NC_057801.1:68283894-68288945 GCF_018294505.1 Triticum aestivum
TTTCATGCATTTACTGATTATTTTGAGCTATAAGACCATGAAATTGAAAAGCATTTGAAATGAACTTTGAAAAGGTTCCAACTTGGCATGGTATCATCATTTCACCCACATAGAATGTGCAAGAAAGTAGAGAGGCTTACGGCAAAAACCGGATGCACTTCGTGTACAAAACAAACAATCTCCTTCGAAGTATCAGGGTTTCATAAGGAAACTCGTCTGTTACAAAGGGATTTCATTTTTTTTAAACTTATTTGAACCCCCTTGTTTTTATTTGTTCAAAATGCACCATTCAAAGCCACATCATCAATTTACAACCCTTTCTGACTTCATTTGTTATTTTTCATGCATTTACAGATTATTTTGAGCTAATAGACCATGAAGTTGAAAAGCATTTGAAATGAACTGTGAAACTAAAGTACATACATAGTTCTCCAGAGCATTAAAACCAAAGTACATACATAGTTCTCATTGAACAACATATAGCTCTCTAGAGTATCTAATTAAACCATACATTGAAATTATGTAAAACATTTCAATGCAAAAACAAATGCGATCATAACCGCAACCAAGGTAACAGCTGATCCAACTGCATAATGATACCAAGCCTCGGTATGAATGGCATATTTTCTAATCTTTTTAATCTTCAACCGCATTGCATCCATCTTGATCTTGTGATCATCGACGACATCCGCAACATGCAACTCCAATATCATCCTCTCCTCCTCAATTTTTCTTATTTTTTCCTTCAAGTAATTGTTTTCTTCTTCAACTAAATTTAACCTCTCGACAATAGGGTCGGTTGGAATTTCCAGTTCAACAACCTCCTAGATAAATAAAATCTATGTCACATTGGTCGGCATAATTTTCATAAACAATAAATGAACCAAATAGTTATGAAAAGATAATATATACCACATCTGAATCATAGACAGGACGAGGGCCAACGGGGGCGGATACCAAAACCATCGCGCTATATAATAACAAGGAATAATAAAAGTAAGAAAATTAGACAAGTATCTATCAGAGCTGAGAATTTTTTTCTTTCGGAAAGAAGATAAGAACAAGAGGCTCACCATGGTGGTGCCGGCGACGAGATCGGCGCGGGCGATCGACGGCGGTGAATACGGGGCGGGGACGGGGCATGACGGAGGTCGAGTTTTGAGAGGAGAAAGCTTAACTAGTGTGGCTCGGGCATTTCATCGAACACCTCATGTGCATAGGACGTGAACTAGAGCACCCAAATGCCCTCCCCTCACCGGCTTGAAAAAACAAAGCACTATGGAGTGCTCTGCCGCAGCGATGGGGTATATATAGGCAAGTTATTTGTCCTGGTTCATGGCATGAACCGGGACTAAAGCCACCCCTTCTGCCCCGGTTCAAGCCAAGAACTGGGACCAATGGTTGTGGGCCAGCAGCGAGGACCATCGGTCCTGGTTCGTGACTCGAACCGGGACCAATGCCCACGAGGCCCCGGCCGGGCCCCTGGGCTCACGAACCGGGTCTAATACCCCCCATTGGTCCCGGTTCTTGAAGAACTGGGACTAATGGGCTAGTCAGGGCCGAACGGTAGCCCTGTTTTCTACTAGTGTTTTAATACAGCGTGTGAAATGACCGCCCTACCCTTTATACGCTTTTTTTTGGGGGGGGGGTTGTACCGAAGACCACCTCTTCATACTTACATTCATATATGACCCAATAATAGCAGCTCAATCTAACAGAATTCATCTCATTTTAATTCATACAGTTTACAAACATATTACTTATACCCCGTATCTCATTTCAATTCATACAGTTTACTCTACGAGTATTCATCCCCAACCCCATGAACTGCCTGCTCTATTTTATCTTATCTGAACTAGTTGTACCAAATGGTTTATTGACAGCAAGATGCATCCGCGTCTGAATCCAATTTCAACAATTGTATCAGTCTAGAAATTCAGGCAACGTATACACGGTTATGCAGCCGACCATACCTGCGCGTCCATCCCGGAGCCTGCAGATCAACTTGTTCTATCGAGTGTTCATATGCTTGTGGCCGGTCTGCACCCTCTCCTGTTCCCACAGCAATTGGCGAGCAGATGAGCACATCTGCACTTGATGCACTCATCACTGGCAACTCCCCGCCCGACATCGACAGAACAGGATATCGAAGAAGCTCCATTGGTATGTCGCTGTCATTCACTTCCTCTATCAGCATTCTACTGTTGGAACACACCCACGGCAGGGAAAACTCAGATCTTGCAAGAACTACAAATCAAATCAATATAGGGCCGACGAAGTAGTCACAAGGGGCAAGAGTCGCATCTGTTCACCGGCTGCATCAAGAACTCCATGGCCGCCGGAGCCGCCTCACCTCCAACCTAAGGGATGGAGCCGCTGAAGCCGCCTCACCGCAAACCTAAGTGATGGCGCCATCACCGCAGAGACGTTCTTGATAATACCAGAGCAGACTAGTAAATGGTGGAGGTATGAGGCTGGTTGTAACGGGGAGTATCATATACTAATATCATGCATATGATACTAGTGTATGATACTTCATCCGTAATGCAAAGTATCATATGTTAGTATCATATAGTACTACATTTATTGCCATGCATGACACAAAGGAGCACATCACTTAATATTGTATGGTATCATGATATGATACTCAAGCATCTCTTTCTTCATTTAATTCTGTGAGATCTCATCAAAATTGCTTAGTTGGCATGCATAATACTACCTATGATACTACCATTACCGGCAGCATGAGACAGCTCGATCCACCTACCCCACGTCCCCATTTAATGCATCACAATGATGTTGTTAGCACGCTTGAATCATGGACCAGAAATTCGCTGACGTGTCGAGCCTCGGCTGTAACGTCTGATCTCCACGGCCCGGAAGGGACAAGAACTTCACGTTCATCGTCTAGGAGATTTTCTCAATTTCCTTCTTATTTCCACGCTGTCTGATACTCTTGACACCGGCCCCATCTCTTTCTCAAAATGAATCACGACGCTATATTCGGCGGTACAGATAACAAGATCACTGCAGCTCGTGATCAATTCCTCCGCGTCCGATATTCTTACATATCATCTCTAGACTCTCGACAACAAAAAAGAACCATCTTACTGCAGTAACTTATAACAAACAGAAGTTCTGATGGATACTAAATTTTAATCAATATGCAGTCATGTTGTTTTCGAATATATAATCATCAATTCATCATTCTCTACGATATTAACTATTGGAACTCTGGCATAAAACGCTCATGAAGTTCTGTTGTATAGAGAATATGATGGCAAGGTATGATCCATCCTCTTTGTACTTTAACATGTGTCCTACATATACTACCATCTACCTCCGAAGTTAATTACTTTTTCTCGGCCATAGAAGCTTTACTTCCCTTCTGAATCTTTCATCCCCTTTCATTGGCATGAGTGGGACCAAAATCAGGTGAATTGCCTCTTGCAAGTCATGCTGTAACTGACGCTCTGATATCAGCCACCCAAACAAAATCCAATGGACAGGATTGAGTCAAAACCAAACAAATACTAGTGTTCTTTTTGTTGAAGCAACCATATATTTCATTAGTCAAACTGTTTACAGAGATTACACATATGGTCACCATACGAGACACAAATGCTCGTCAAGCAACTTTGCACAAAGAATTCCACAAGATGTGAAACTACTATTCCACCTTTGCAGAAACTCGTGCCTCGCCGAAACATAGTCCACAAACATCCTCCGCCGCCACCATGGCACGTCGGAAAAAGATGAGAACAACCACCATACCAAGATCTAGGAGAGTACCATCGCATACAAAGATGCTTTTTGAGCCGTTGAAGCGGGTCGTCACAAGCGATGAGACCGTGTCTTTGTGGCAGGTAGGCCGGGATCTTCCCCGTGGTCACCAGATCTCGACGCCGTCAACTTCATTCGATGTAGTCGAAGAAGTGGAACATCGCCGCCTGCCATCATCCACACACCCAACTGCATGATAGTAAACACAACTACAACAGCCGACACAACCATCACCCCCGAGAGCACCATCGGCCGACCACCAGACCCGAACCTCGCCGGATCCAGAGATCGGCGAGACGACCGGGCCACCTTCCCCCCGACGCCACCAGTTGCAGCGACGGCGAGATGGAGGAAGAGCAGAGGCAAATTATTTCGACGCGATGCTACCTCCTCCATGAAAACAACGCCTCAAGGAAACACTAGGCCAACCCTAACTACATACCTATGCCGAAGCAACAGGGTCCCCACCCCTCCGGCCACCGGAACGATGGACGGAGGTGGCAGGGACCGGCGGCAGCGGCTTGGAGGCCGGTGTGGTTAGAGGCAAATGCGTCGCCTCCTGGTCGCCTGTCTCGGGCGGTTCTAGGAGCGAACCGCTACAGAGCCTACCCTGCTTGCGCAATGACCCTGCCAAGTTAGGATAAGCAAATACTAGTGTTCTTCCGAATAGAGAGTATCCGTTTTCAAGCATACCACACAAAATGAGAAATTCCCCGCTTGCGCAATGACGCATGAGTTTCAAGAGATATGCATCATTTTAGTAGCTTGCTCCTCGTTTTATCCTAGATCCTCGTTTAGGGAATTTCTAACTGATTCCTTATCCAGCAGTAAGGAGGTATATTTGAGTTTTTTGTCCTCTAAGTCACACCTAGATGATCCCTTATAATATCTAGTGGAGTAAAAAATTTACTGCATCCCTATTCATCAGAGTATATTTACTCCGACTCACAACAGTCGAGTAAAATTCTCTCCCTCTTTCTTCCTCTCCTCTGCCCCTCTTCTCCCTCTTGCCACGCCGTGGGCGTGACCCTGCCCCAATCCATCGCTCCTCTCCTCCCAATGGCCGGACGCAATCGCTAGAGGTCCCCCGCGCCGCCACGCCCATGGGTTATCGTCCGTCACCGCTACCTCGAGCCATGCCGCTCGCCCGATCCGCCTGCTGCCACGCCCCTCACCAGATTTGAGGAATTCTCGGAGCTCCTGCCGCCGCCTTCGACGCTACCTCGAGCCGCTACCGCTCGCCTGATCCGCCCACTGCCACGCACCTC
>NC_057801.1:68289331-68290820 GCF_018294505.1 Triticum aestivum
ATTGGCTCGTTTCACACGGTCGAACTCGCCGCCAAGGAGTACGACCGGTGGCAGGTGATGTACCACGACACCACCGTACGGCTCAAGTTCCCTTCAGGACGGCTCCGGTCCATGTTGTCCCACCGGAGCCAGGGGTGGTGAGCGCTCGGATGGTGCGGAAGGAGGCTCGGGAGTGCCTCGAGGCGATTCCGCTGATGAGGCCTACATGGATGACCTTTGCCGGCAGGACCCGGAGCTCATGGAGGCGCAACCGGCGATATTCGCCGTCAATGGAGGGCGGCGAGGTGGAGGAGATCGACACCGAGGAGTGGTGGAGCGTCTTCCCCGGCAATGACGACGACGGCACCGGTCCGGAACCGGCTCTCACCGAGGGTGGTCTCACGAGGAAGGACTGGCTCGACCTCCACTTCCATCGAGTTTTAGTTTATGTTTTTAGTGTAGTTTAGTTTAAGTTTAAATATGTTTTTAATGTCCGCTAAATTTAGAGTTTCCGCTACGTCCCATAAATTTTTAATGAAGTACATATACTTCACTAAGTTATTTTTGGCCAAATACTTCGCTATTTCTTAGGAGTCCGTTAGAAATACCCTTAGTCTATGTACTAGTGTATCGTTTTGTATCATTTGGCCTGCGTGAGTTTTATCATGGATCCTCATTTGAACAGCAGCAATCAGCGGCGAGGTCGGCGCTTGCATCTGCAATGACGGACGAGCAGTGACATGGCATCACACTCACCATAGCGGTCGCGGCGACGGCCGAAGGCTGCTGTGGCGGTGACGCGGGCGACGGGCGACGTGGTTCACCGGACCAGAGGCGTGCAGCTCTAAGGTCTTGGTGAAGTTGCAGGCACTAGTGCATGGGCACAACATGCGGAACCAAGTGAACATGACGTTGAGGTGCATGCAACGCCGGTGCACACCTTGCGTGATTCTCCCGGCCGGAGTCCCTGTTTGCCGCCGGCGTGGCCGGAGGCAGCAACAACAAGTCGATCTACAACATTGACCGATTCATGTTCTGGGATTCCAAGTGAGAACCAACCGCCACTATGTAAGAGCATCTCCAGCCATTGCCCCTCAGTGGGCTCGAAAAATCACCGCCTGGGGACGAAGTGGCATGAAAATCAGCTTGGGGCTCTTTGCTCCTACCAGAACGGTACACGGAGAACGAGGTCAATTTTTTGACATCTTCAGAATGGCCTGAAATTTTGCATGTGAGTCAGTATGCCCACTCCCACATGGAATCCAATAAGTGATCATATTTTGAAACGAAGAGCACGTTGCGTCACGTCCGGTCAGTGTTTTAGGTTTTTGGACCGAAAAAAGTTATACAAAATTCATAAAGTGGCAAAAAGCCACGAAACTTGTCATGCATCCTAGTCATAATGATACAACACTATGGAAAAAATTGGGTTCATTCGAAGGATGTCAAAAAAACTCATTTTTGAACGGGGCCTTTGCTCTACCAGAACGGTCTACAGAGGATGAGGTCA
>NC_057801.1:68291950-68293243 GCF_018294505.1 Triticum aestivum
GGTCAGTGTTTTTGGTTTTTGGACCAAAAAATTTATAGAAAATTCATAAAGTGGCAAAAAGCCACGAAACTTGTCATGCAACCTAGTCACGATGATACAACACTATGGAAAAAAAATGGGTTCATTTGAAGGATGTTGAAAAAAACTCATTTTCGAACGGGGCCTTTGCTCCTACCAGAACGGTCTATGGAGAACGAGGTCAATTTTTTGACATCTTCAGAATGGCTTGAATTTTTGCATGTAAGTCAAGATGCCCACTCCCACACGGAATCCAATAAGTGATCGTATTTCGAAATGAAGAGCACGTTGCGTCACGTCCGGTCTGTGTTTTAAGTTTTTGGACCTAAAAAATTATAGAAAATTCATAAAGTGGCAAAAAGCCACGAAACTTGTCATGCATCCTAGTCATGATGATACAACACTATGGAAAAAATTGAGTTTATTTGAAGGATGTCGAAAAAAACTCATTTTGAACAGGGCCTTTGCTCCTACCAGAACGGTCTACGGAGAACGAGAAAAAAATGAATCAAAAACGCCCCACCATTCCTGCAGGCCGGTACAAAGCGTAATCGGTCCGGCCCGATCAAGCCAATGGCGAAATGGCCGGCCTTTCGGCCGAAGTACAGCCTGCAGAGCGGTCACAGGGGGCAGTGGCGGCATAGGGCGGGATTCTAAGGCATTCGGAAGGGGCGTGGGAGGCGGGTATATACGGCGGTCGCGGCGCCGTTCGGCGGGCGAGGAATTGGCGGCATTCTTTCTTGACCACGTGATCGCTGAAGACGGAGAATACTATGTGTACCACGCGTCCGTATTTTATGAGATTATATATTTGTAAAAGATAATTATTGTATATATGTAGCCGGTAGTGTCGGATAGATATACGAGAACTTGTTTGTTCGACCAATCTCTCGGAGAAGGAGAGGTGGTCGATATCACTTCTCTCTGTATGCATATATGTTCATGACGATCTTCTGTTTGCTTACTAGCTAGCTAGCGTGTCTAGCTAGTCCTCTCTATACGTATGTATGTATGGTACGTAGCGTCGACCAAGCACGGACAAAAGAGAGGACACTTCTCTCTATTAATTAGCTAGCTATAGCACAATATATGAAACACCTAAATTAACCCCCCAAAACCCCCCAACCCCCCCCCTTTCAAAAAAAACAAAAACCACAGCCAAATAAACGCTGACGCGTGGATGCCTATTGGTCCCGGTTGGTGCCACCAACCGGGACCAAAGGCCCTCCTGCCTGGGCTCAGGGGACAGGCCACGTGGAGGCCCTTCTGTCCCGG
>NC_057801.1:68293400-68294544 GCF_018294505.1 Triticum aestivum
AAAAAAAACAAAAACCACAGCCACATAAACGCTGACGCGTGGATGCCTATTGGTCCCGGTTGGTGCCACCAACCGGGACCAAAGGCCCTCCTGCCTGGGCTCAGGGGACAGGCCACGTGGAGGCCCTTCTGTCCCGGTTCTGGATTGAACCGGGACTAAAGGGGTCAGGGCATTAGTACCGACCCTTTAGTCCCGGTTCATGAACCGGGACTAAAGGTCCTCACCAACCGGGACAATAGGCCCTTTTTCTACTAGTGAAACTCTAGCCGTGACCCCCGCCGAACCTGCCCCGCTCCATCGAACAGTTAATGGGCCGGCCCACGCGCGGGGTCGCGCACAGTTATTGGGCCAGCGACCGCGCGCTGTCGCCGATTTGTTATTATTATTTGTTTAAAAATAGTACTTGATTAATAATATTTATGTAACGTTTATTATTTACTTTATAAGTAAGAATAATAAGTTGTTTATTATAATTTATAAGTAAAAATAATGAATTATTTGAAAATAATTGATTATGAATTTTTCGTTACTGGCTACCATTTTTCAGTTTAGTAAAAAATTATAGTGAGCTAGTTGCTATATTCAAAGCACTACTTAATGTAAAATATATTTATAATTTATTAAGAGATATATTAAAAATACTACTTAATACTAATTTGTTAAGTAGTTATATTAAAAACACTACTTAATATCTAAACCCCCGCGCGCCTTTTTGGCCACTGTAGGCGAACTTTTTGGCTACTTATTAACTTTTTGGCCACTTTAGGCCAACTTTTGCGTGCGCGTGTGAGTGACCCCCACCGGCTCACACGCATATTTTCGACAGAATCGGAGTACGAACGGAAGTTGCATGACGTCGGGAGACCTTTTCTGGGTATTTCCACGGAGAAAATCATGGAAAATGCACCGAGTGTCAAAACGCACCCCAATTTTGCAGGCGTTCTTGTGTGGCATACTGTTGCGTGTGAAAAAATGGCGATGTTTCATGGCTTTGCGAGAGGGAACACCTACTTCATGCATGTCACCCCAGTCCGACACCTCAGGTTTGTACTGTGACTATGTGCCAACATGGACGAAACGCACCCAACTTTTGCGTGCGCGTGTGAGTGACCCCCGACGGCTCGCACGCCAATTTTTGACGGAA